>NC_057814.1:518271645-518381090 GCF_018294505.1 Triticum aestivum
CCCCGCCGCCCCCTCGCCGCCCTCGCCGACCCGCCGGAGCTCCGCCGGAGCCCGTCCCGAGCCCCGCCGGAGTTGCCCCGACGAGGTAGCCGCAGCCGCCGTTCGGTTTAAAAAAAACCGTTTGGTTTATTTTTTTAGTTCGGTTATTTTATTTTATTTTTCTTCGGTTTAATTATCTAGTGAACGTTCACCGTTCCGTTTGTTTTAACGAACGTGTTCGTCGGTTTGACGCTGTTAACGAGCGTCCGTTCGTTTAACTGTTCGTCAGTTTTCTTTTTCGTCGGATTTTCTGCGATTATTTGAGATAGCGATTTCTGATGAGATTTTCGTTCTGGTTTAACTTTTTGCTCGTTTATCGGAATCAGGCGATTCAAGCGCCTAGAGTTTCGTCTCGAAATTCTCTTTCCGTTTAACCTACTCAAACAAGTTTTTTCTACTGTAAAATTTAACTTAGATCCAGATTAGTAAACGAAGCTTGTTTCTTTCGCCGTTTGACTTTCGTTGCTTCGTTTGATTTGATTCTTTTTGCAAACCGGAGTTCTTAAGTTGAACTTTCTGGTTAGATCTTTATTTGAGTTTTACTTGTGCATTAGATGAGTGCTTATTGTTTGCTTGTTTGTTTGCGATAGAGTACCCGGAGTGCGCCGCTTGCTACTTCGAATCTCTAGGTTTCACGGATCATCAGCAAGGCAAGTAACACTTTGATCATACCTCTTTTACTACCCACTTTTATTGCATTAGATCAATACTCAAACAATTGCATGGTTAGGACCTAATTAAACTGTGGGAATTGGGAAGTAGTTGAGGTAGTACCTATTTCCTGTTTTATTATCAAACCCTTGGGAGTTACTTCTATGTTTGCCTATATTGCCATGCTATGCTTGTAGACGTGGATTGGGTTTGAGAGATATTCACTACAGATGTGAGATTGTTAATTAATGGTTTACTTAAGGTGGCAACTAAAACTCACATCTGGGTGGATTGAGGTACCTGGGTATTCCAGGATTGCCTGTTTTTCTTTTGGACCGCCACCCAGGCTCAAAGGGATCATGAGATTATTCATACTAGAAAGTTCCGTGTGCAGCCGCAAGCTATTATGGCCTCTAGCGTAGTTGATTAAGTTGTGTGAACTCTTACACTGGTGGACTAGCAGATGTAGGGGATGATGTAGGTGGTACGATCTATCACATCGTAAGGTGCAAACGCTTCTGAAAGACTATGTCTCGGTCATCCGTTTCGCAATCATCATGTAGTGCGAGAATCCAGCGGAGGCGATCGAGTCTTGTGGGAAAAGTGCACAAACCTCTGCAGAGTGTATAAACTAATCATGGCTATCCGTGTCCCCGGTTATGGACATCTTGAGTATCTAGTACTTGGATTATCATGTGAATCTCATCACCATGTTACTTTAATTAATATTGTTGGGTTAATGATGATACTTAATTGGGATTGAGATGCTGTCAACCATCTCAATGTTTAACAACCACCATGATAGTTAATAAAATTTATTCCTTTGTAGTAGGGAAAAACTGGCTTTTCGCAAAACTGTAACCAAAGAGCTTTCTACCAGCCATATATGCATGTAATATAGTATTATTATGTTCATTACTCTCTATGTGTTACATTGCAAGCATATTCCATGTGCTGACCCGTTTTCGGGCTGCAACGTTTCATGTTGCAGACTTTTCAGACGATGAGTAAGGTGCCTTTAGGTCGTGGTCTTATACTCAGCGATGCCGTTGGAGTTGATGGACTCACTTATCTTCCAAGTCTTCCACTGTTATCGTATTACATGGCCTTAAGCCATATTTATCATACTTATTCTCTTTTGAGATATTCGTTGTAATAAGTGTGTGATTGCTACTCTGTTATAAATCCTCCATTTGTACTGTGCGTGTCAGCATTACTGATCCAGGGATGACACTGGTGCACAGCAGCACAGACTGTTTGAGGTCTGGTCGCTACAGTAGTCCCTTTTTGAATACTGCAAGGGCTGTTATTGATTGCAACAAAGGCAATGTCACTTTCATGTTAATGGTAATGAGCATACGGTACACTTTCCGAGGAAACAACCTCAAGTCCACAGTATCAATTCTATTGGAAAAATTCCAACGATTACTATTGGAGGTTTCGAATTTCCTCTTCCTACTGTCAAGAAGAAATATGATATTCTTATTATTGGGGATGTGCATATCCCCGTTGAGGTAACCTAGTGCTATTCGAAAATTCTCTGGTTCCATGCGATTCGGAAAGAGTTTGTTAACAAGACATGATCAACCTTGTTAGTGGATTCCTTTTGATGAGCATGAGATGGATGAAGTTAGAAAGCACAACTCTCTGTACCCTCCTTTTAATTTCTGTTATTTGGATTAAATAAAGCAAACATAGTATTTTCTGTCTATTTTCTAAATTATCCTTGCAATAAGAAAATACCTCAAAAATAAAAGTTCTCCAAATGTCCTGAAAATGAAATATGATTTTTTGTAGAATATTTAAAAATATCTGGCTCTGAGAACACACCAGAGGGGGCCACCACCTGGCCACGAGGGTCCAGGGCGCGCCCACCCCGCTGGGGCGCGCCCCCTGCCTCGTTGGCCCCACGTGGACCCCCTCCACTTATTCCAGCACCCACCAACTTCGTCTTCCTCCAGAAAAATCCTCCCATAGCAGAAACCTGTGTTCTAGCTCATTTTGCTGCCATTTTCGATCTCCCTGCTCCTACTTTCTTTGACTTTCAAGCAAAAGGGAGATATGTTATAACCAGGGAGGAGGCGAACGAGTATGAGAGGAGGACCGAGGCAGCTCGCCTCCAAGCTGCAGCCCATCAGGCAATAGCCGCTGCATGTCAGTACGACCCCAGCTACAACTTTGGATATCCCCCAGGCCAGCCGTGGTCCTAGACCAAATTAGGCCAAAATCCTAAGCTTGGGGGAGTACGTATTTCTCACCGACATTACATTCATGTTCACACACTCATGCCAGTTGTCGATGCTCATACTTTTTCATTGTACTATCCAAGCTAGTTTATTTTTTCTTTTAAGCCTTCTTCTAGTGTGTTTGAAAAAACCTTAAGAAAAACAAAAAATTAGTTGTAGCTTTTAGATAGTATACTTTCCATGCCCGTAGTAGTAATAATTAAAAGAAGACCCAAAATGATTTCTTGTTCTTCTTTTGCTTGTTGGGAGCTTTCCCGTGTAAATAGTTTTATTTCTTTTATTTTCTTTGGGGGTTATAATGAAAATGTTGGAGAAGATCATAATGCTAGTGCTATTCCCGTGTACATTTTCTTTGCTGGGAGCTTTCCCGTGTAACCTAGTGCTATTCGAAAATTCTCTGGTTCCATGCCCGTAGGAGAAGATCATAATGAAAATGTTGAAGTGGCTCTTATATGCATTGTTGTTGATTTAACCAGGAACCCATATTACCTTGTCTTCTCCCTTGAATTAAATGTTTGCAGATTCCAGCTTAGTCCAATGCACGTGCACTATTATTATTATCCACACCGTTCGGTCGTGCAAGTGAAAGGCAATAATGACGATATATGATGGTCTGATTGAGATGTGAGAAGCTGGTATGAACTCGACCTCTCTTCTTTTTGTAAATATGATTAGTTCATCATTCCTGATTCAGCCTATTATGAATGAAACATGTTTGCAATGACAATTAGAGATTATAGTTGCTTATGCCATGCTTAATTAGCTAAGAGTTTATAATGGTTTACCTTGCATGCCACCATGCTATTAAAATGGTTGTGATGTGGTATGATAGGGTGGTATCCTCCTTTGAACGATTCGAGTGGCTTGACTTGGCACATGTTCACACATGTAATTAAAACAAAATAAACATAGCCTACACGATATTTATGTTCATGGTGAATTATATCCTACTCATGCTTGCACTCAGTGTTGATTAATTTTAATGCATGTTCATGACTGTTGTCGCTCCCTAGTTGGTCGCTTCCCAGTCTCTTTCTAGCCTTCACTTGTCCTAGGCGGGAATATTGCTTGTGCATCCACTTCCATAAACCCCAAAGTTATTCCATATGAGTCCACCATACCTTCCTATATGCGGTATCTACCTGCCGTTCCAAGTAAATTTGTATGTGCCAAACACTAAACCTTCAAATAAAATTGTGTTTTCTATGCTCGAATAGCTCATGTATCAACTAGGGCTATCTGTATCTTCCATGCTAGGCGGGTTATTCTCAAGAGGAGTGGACTCCGCTCCTCACTCACGAGAAAATGGCTGGTCACCGGGATGCCCAGTCCCATGCTCAAATCAAAATAATTGCAAACAAAACTCCCTCAGGACTGTTGTTAGTTGGAGGCACCAGTTGTTTCGGGCAAGCCATGGATTGATGTTTGTTGGTGGTGGGGGAGTATAAAGTTTACCATTCTGCTTGGGAACCACCTATAATATGTGTAGCATGGAAGATATCGAGATCTCTCAGTTGTTATGTTGACAATGAAAGTATGCCCCTCAAAATATTATTTATCTCTATTTTAAAACCGAGCTCTGGCACCTCTACAAATCCCTGCTTCCCTCCGCGAAGGGCCTATCTATTTAATTTTATGTTGAGTCATCCTCCTCTTATTAAAAAGCACCAGTTGGAGAGCACCGTTGTCATTTGCATCCATTACTATTAATTTATATTGAGTATGACGACTGGATCTCTTTTACCATGAATTACAATGTTTTGTCAGTCCTTGATCTTCAGAGGTGCTCTGCATTTATGTTTTGCGGTCTCAGAAAGGGATAGCGAGATACAATCTTGTTATATCATATCATGATTGTTTTGAGAAAGTGTTGTCATCCGAGATTTATTTTTATTGATCGCTAGTTGATTATGCCATTGATGTGAGTAAACATGAGACCTAAATGTTATTGTGAATATGGTTAGTTCATAATCTTTGCTGAAAACTTGAATGCTGGCTTTACATATTTACAACAACAAGAGCAACACATGGTTTGTAAAAGTTTTTCTTTATCACTTACAGTTTACCAACTGAATTGCTTGAGGACAAGCAAAGGTTTAAGCTTGGGGGAGTTCATACGTCTCCATCGTATTTACTTTTCCAAACACTTTTGCCCTTGTTTTGGACTCGAACTTGCATGATTTGAATGGAACTAACCTGGACTGACGCTGTTTTCAGCAGAATTGCCATGGTGTTATTTTTGTGCATAAATAAAAGTTCTCGGAATGACCTGAAACTTCACGGAGAATATTTTTGGAATATATAAAAAATACTGGCAAAAGAATCAAGACCAGGGGCCCACACCCTGTCCACGAGGGTGGGTGGCGTGCCTACCCCCCTGGGCGCGCCCCCTGCCTCATGGGCCCCCTGGTGCTCCACCGACCTCAACTCCAACTCTATATATTCACGTTTAGGGAGAAAAAAAATCAGAGAGAAGGATTCATCGCATTTTACGACACGGAGCCGCCGCCAAGCCCTAATCTCTCTCGGGAGGGCTGATCTGGAGTCCGTTCAGGGCTCCGGAGAGGGGAATCCATCGCCATCGCCATCATCAACCAACCTCCACCACCAATTTCATGATGCTCACCGCCGTGCATGAATAATTCCATCGTAGGCTTGCTGGACGGTGATGGGTTGGATGAGATTTACCATGTAATCGGGTTAGTTTTGTTAGGGTTTGATCCCTAGTATCCATTATGTTCTGAGATTGATGTTGTTATGACTTTGCTCTGCTTAATGCTTGGCACTAGGGCCCGAGTGCCATGAATTCAGATATGAACCTATTATGTTTTCATGAATATATGTGTGTTCTTGATCCTATCTTGCAAGTCATTAGTCACCTACTATGTGTTATGATCTGGTAACCCCAAAGTGACAATAATCGGGACCACTCCCGGTGATGATCGTAGTTTGAGGAGTTCGTGTATTCACTAGGTGTTAATGCTTTGGTCCGGTACTCTATTAAAAGTAGGCCTTAATATCCCTTAGTTTCCAATAGGACCCCGCTGCCACGGGAGGGTAGGACAAAAGATGCCATGCAAGTTCTTTTCCATAAGCACGTATGACTATATTCGGAATACATGCCTACGTTACATTGATGAACTGGAGCTAGTTCTGTGTCACCCTAGGTTATAACTATTGCATGAGGAACTGCATCCGACATAATTATCCATCATTGATCCAATGCCTACGAGCTTTTCACATATTGATCTTTACTTAGTTACTTTGCCGTTGCCACTGTTACAATTACTACAAAACTGCTACTGTTACTTTTACCACCGTTACCATTACTTCCATACTACTTTGCTACTAAATACCCTGCTGCAGATATTAAGTCTTCCTGGTGTGGTTGAATTGACAACTCAACTGCTAATACTTGAGAATATTCGTTGGCTCCCCTTGTGTCGAATTTAAATTTGGGTTGAATACCCTACCCTCGAAAACTGTTGCGATCCCCTATACTTGTGGGTTATCAAGGAGCAAGAAAGGCCACGTACACATATGGTTAATAAAAAAATGTTTGCGATTTAATTACCTACTATACCCCCATCCTGGTTTATAAGTATGATTTAACTAATAAAATACGAATGCATGTCGCCAAAGACTATATAGTTGGATTCGTATTTAAACATAGTTTCCAATTATATAATTTTTATAAAATGCATTAACATTTTGTTGGTTACATTTGAGGGCAAAGTATGGCACAGAACATAAAGGGGACTATGGACTAGACAGAGGTAGTAGCGCACGGCCGCTCTCTACACAGCGACGCAACTGTTGGTCGGCTTGTAGGCGACCATTTCCTGCGTGTTCATCTGCTCTATGTGTGTGGTTGCTTGCGGTTCAGGCGGCCGTGGCGCGGTCTGCTTGCGTCCCGCCACGCGTGCTCTGCTCTCGCATCCCTCCAGGTGCTCTGCCCTCGACCCTCCATGCGTGCTGCCAGTGTTTGGTGCCGGCGCACGATCACGCACGTTCTTGTGCATGCGGTTGCGCTGGGCGCGGCGCGACGATGCAGTTACCCGCTGCAAAAACTGCCATGCTGACACGCAGAGAATCCAGGCCGCCCGGCCCCCATTTATTCCTGCGGCCATTTACCTTCATGTCTCGCGTCACACAACACAATAAGCACACCCACGACGACACATATAGAGAGGACATCCAGCAGTTCCAATGGCGATCCCTGTGGCTCCAATGGCGCTCCCAGCGGCCGACGACAACAACGGCGGGCAGTTCACCACGCATCACGTAGTGGATACCCACGTGAGGGGGAAGGCCCTCTCTGTGGTGTACACGAACGATCCGATCTCGGTGGAGAGCCCCATCAAAACTATGGAGCAGTTCCTTGCCGAGGACAAATACCAAGTGGTCGGCTTCGACCTCGAGTACACCATCGGTCGTGCCGTGCATGATCAGAAGGTTACCGTCGCCTAGTTGAGCGTACGACATGACGTCCTTGTCTACCACTACCACATTGCCACAAGGCCTTCGAGCGTTTCTTCGGGTTTATCAACAACTCCGACTACAGTTTCGCTACAAACTGAACCCCCTGGTTGACCTCGCCTCGGCCATCATCGACCCCTACTACATGAAGATGAAGAATGAGAGCAAGAAGGACAAGAACGCCTGGCACAGTGTGTGGCATGAGAGACTGGATGAAAAACATGCCAAGTACGCGGCCAAGGACGCGTACACAAGCTACGAGATGTACATGCGGATCGTTGACATGAGAAAGTGTCTTCTTCCTGCCCCAGATGAGGGATCGAGCCACAGAGCAGTGCCAGGAGCGTCAAAAGGAGTAGATGACTAGACGATCGTTTCTCCTACTTTAGAATGCATGCAATTGTTTATTGAGGTGTGTGCGAATGATCTGTATAGTCACTTATGTAATTGGATGTTTAGTTCAGTTATATATATACATGTGATTCTTCTGTAGATAGAGCAAATCACACGGCTTATTAGAAGCAATCGTCCGTGTTATTATTGGTTTTCACACACATTTCTGATTACGAACCTGTTTGCCGCATAGCACACACATCTTGTTCAGTTGAACCGTTTCCATTGTGTTTCCTAATCACACACAGTTCATCCTAGTGAACCGTATGTTGTATCTCGCACACACCTTCATCTGGCTGCCCGTTTCTTTTGTTCCTCCTCATCGCAAACAGTTAACTGAACTGAACTATATGCCCTGCATCGCACACACAAGTAAAATCTGAACCGTGTTTGATGCATCCGTCATCACAAACGTTTTGCACCTTTTTTGACGGTTTTTTACACCACCGTTTGCGATAATGGCATCGCACATAGTTTCATCGAAGGGTCTCTGATCATAGTGTCACGTTTGGACCGTCCTGCAGTAGTGCGTCCATTTTGCATCATGTTTTCCTATTGTTATTTACTATGTTTTTATGCATAATAATGCTTTATGGAGTAATTCTAATGCCTTTTCTCTCATAATATGCAAGGTTTACACAAATAGGGAGAATGCCGACAGCTGGAATTCTGGACCTAAAAAATCTACGTTCGAGTTACCTATTCTGCACATCTCAAAATGAGCTGAAGATTTATGGAGAATTCTTTTGGAATATAAAAAAATACTAGGCTAATAACTACCGGAGGGGCCCCATGCTACCTCTTTAGTATGCGTTGGTTTTCCCGTGAAGAGGAAAGGGTGATGTAGCAAAGTAGCGTAAGTATTTCCCTCAGTTTTTGAGAACCAAGGTATCAATCAAGTAGGAGGCCACACGCAAGTCCCTCGTACCTACACAAACAAATAAGAACCTTGCAACCAATGCGATAAAGAGGTTGTCAATCCCTTCACGACCACTTGCAAAAGTGAGATCCGATAGGGATGATAAGATAATATTTTTGGTATTTTTATGAAAAAGATTGAAAGTAAAGAAAGCAATATAAACGGCGACAGAAATAGCTAGTTGACGGATGATTAATATGATGAAAAATAGACCCCGGGGCCATATGTTTCACTAGTGGCTTCTCTCAAGATAGCATAAGTATTATGCTGGGTGAACAAATTACTGTCGAGCAATTGATAGAAAAGTGCATAATTATGAGAATATCTAGGCATGATCATGTATATAGGCATCACGTCCACGACAAGTAGACCGAAACGATTCTGCATCTACTACTATTACTCCACACATCGACCGCTATCCAGCATGCATCTAGAGTATTAAGTACATAGGAACAGAGTAACACATTAGGCAAGATGACATGATGTAGAGGGATAAACTCAAGAAATATGATATAAACCCCATCTTTTTATCCTCGATGGCAACAATACAATATGTGTCGTTTCCCCTACTGTCACTGGGATCGAGCAACGCAAGATTGAACCCAAAGCTAAGCACTTCTCCCATTGCAGGAAAGATCAATCTAGTAGGCCAAACCAAACTGATAATTCGAAGAGACTACCAAAGATAACCAATCATACATAAAAGAATTCAGAGAAGATTCAAATATTGTTCATAGATAATCTTCATCATAAACCCACAATTCATCGGATCTCGACAAACACACTGCAAAAAGAGTTACATCGAATAGATCTCCAAGAAGATCAAGGAGAACTTTGTATTGAGATCCAAAGAGAGAGAAGAAGCCATCTAGCTTATTACTATGGACCCGAAGGTCTGTGGTAAATGATGACCCACAAGTATAGGGGATCTATCATAGTCCTTTCGATAAGTAAGAGTGTCGAACACAACAAGGAGCAGAAGGAAATGACAAGCGGCTTTCAGTAAGGTATTCTCTGCAAGCACTGAAATTATCGGTAACAGATAGTTTTGTGATAAGGTAATTTGTAACGGGTAACAAGTAACAAGTGTAAATAAAGTGCAGCAAGATGGGCCAATCCTTTTTGTAGAAAAGGACAAGCCTGGACAAACTCTTATATAGAGAAAAGCGCTCCCGAGGACACATGGGAATTATCATCAAGCTAGTTTTCATCACGTTTATATGATTCACATTCGGTACTTTGATAATTTGGTATGTGGGTGGACCGGTGCTTGGGTGCTGCCCTTACTTGGACAAGCATCCCACTTATGATTAACTCCTATTGCAAGCATCTGCAACTACAAAAGAAATATTAAGGTAAACCTAACCATAGCATGAAACATATGGATCCAAATCAGCCCCTTACGAAGCAACACATAAACTAGGGTTTAAGCTTCTGTCACTCTAGCAACCCATCATCTACTTATTACTTCCCAATGACTTCCTCTAGGCCCAAATAATGGTGAAGTGTCATGTAGTCGACGTTCACATGACACCACTAGAGGAAAGACAACATACATCTCGTCAAAATATCGAACGATACCAAATTCACATGACTACTAATAGCAAGACTTCTCCCATGTCCTCAGGAACATACGTAACTACTCACAAATCATATTCATGTTCATAATCAGAGGGGTATTAATATGCATAATGGATCTGAACATATGATCTTCCACCAAATAAACCAACTAGCATCAACTACAAGGAGTACTCAACACTACTAGCAACCCACAGGTACCAATCTGAGGCTTTGGGACAAAGATTGGACACAAGAGATGAACTAGGGTTTGAGAGGAGATGGTGGTGGTGAAGATGTTGATGGAGATTGACCCCCTCCCGATGAGAGGATCGTTGGTGATGACGATGGCGATGATTTCCCCCTCCCGGAGGGAAGTTTCCCCGGCAGAATAGCTCTGCCGGAGCCCTAGATTGGTTCTGCCAAGGTTCCACCTTGTGGCGGCAGAGTTTCTTCCCGAAAGCTTGCTTATGATTTTTCCTCGGACGAAAGACTTCATATAGTAGAAGATGGGCACCGGAGGGCCACCAGGGGGCCCATGAGTGTCAGGACCGGATTTTCGGGACATCAATTTCCCAGAAAATGGCCCTTGCGCTCACCAGCCCCAGGATTACTGTTAGCTGATGAGGCACCAACTTGATATAGAAATTCCAAGCAAAGTACAAGATATGTAGTACAAGACCATTGTGGCCTATGAGTGCAACAATTGGTTTCTAGTGGTTGATGGCGGAAGCGGTTTGTGGTTCATCTGCGTCTATGGGACTCCATTTCCCACAGGAACAGCTAACCAGGATAACTCCTATCTTCGCGAGGCTGCTATCACCTTTGCATGGGTTCCGGGGCTGTCATCGCAACGCTCTTCTCCATGCAAGAAATCTGGCCAAGACAATAGCCAGGGACAAGCCAGTGAGTACTTTTGAATGTACTCGCAAACATTATGAACACTGGTATAATATAATAAGGGATAATCATACTCCGAAATATTCTATGATCATAACGTCAGTCACGAAATAAAAATCCATGATGCACGCAAGCAGGTTGTTTATATAAAACATGAGTATGCAATGAGAGAGTAGAAATAGAATGCACCGATCGGGTGTCTGAAGCGACGCCTCGAAAGGATAATAAGATAAATCATGCCTCAGTCGGGCATCTGAGCGACACCACATAAAGG
The DNA here is from genome assembly GCF_018294505.1 of Triticum aestivum. Lineage (NCBI taxonomy): Eukaryota > Viridiplantae > Streptophyta > Magnoliopsida > Poales > Poaceae > Triticum > Triticum aestivum. The sequence continues at coordinate 518,283,104 of NC_057814.1, forward strand.
GCTTATAAATCAAAGAAATAACAAGCATGCCACAGTCGGGCGTCTATGCGACACCACATAAAGGGCTTATAAATAATAGAAATGACAAGCATGCCACAGTCGGGCGTCTGTGCGACACCACATAAAGGGCTTATAAGTAATTTAAATAACAAGCATGCCACAGTTGGGCGTCTGAGCGACACCACATAAAGGGCTTATAAGTAATTTAAATATCAAGCATGCCACAGTCGGGCGTCTAAGCGACACCACATAAAGGGCTTATAAGTAATTTAAATATCAATCATGCCACAGTCGGGCGTCTGAGCGACACCACATAAAGGGCTTATAAGTAAATTAAATAACAAGCATGCCACAGTCGGGCGTCTGGGCGACACCACATAAAGGGCTTATAAGAGAATAATCGCAGTGAGTATCCAGGAGGTAGAACCGTCCCAGGGATACTCAATAATTCAAATAATGTAAATGGTTAGTCCACAATAATAATAATCATAATCCTCATATGTCACAGGTCATAATCAATGTTCTGGTTTAGCAGTTTTTCCTCCGAAGACCGACACTAAGAACGACACTTGACCCATCCCAGACTGTAGTCCTTAACCATGGACACGGCTATTCGAATAGATGTATAATCTCTGCAGAGGGTGTACTCTTTACCCATGGGTAACGGATTTCTTTAGTCCATCGGGACTAATTCCGTCTACGGTCTTTTAATTGAAAACACACCAAACCGCACACACCAGCCTAACTTACCGGTGTCTGGAATCACCCACGACACCCATTAAGCAAAACTCTAAGTGGGGAGGCTACAACCTCGACTTAGCATGGGATCACAAAATTTATACCGCGCGCAAACTAGGGGAGCTACCCCTTCGGCTACAACCGAAACACCCATGCCCCCGGACCAGGTGGCATGCCTACCGGATGCCTCCGGTATCTTCCACCATGGCCTCTCTGTACGGTGTGTGCTAGGTAAGGGGTTGACAACTTACTGAACCGTACCCTACCTATGGCAGGGACAAGTGGTAGTACGAAACAAGTATGGGGGTTACTGGAACAAGACTCGATCTACGGCTAACTCAGGAGGTTTAAGTATTCCCTGCATGATTAGCATAGCAAATGTGTTTCAACCAACAGACAGAATCCCCACTCATCATACCTTATATGCCATACCGGACACAACCGTCTCGACGGAGACTGGAGACAAGCTCGTGTCTACCCAAGACAGAGGCTTTCCCGGCTTCCTTCCGGTAGGCATGAAAGGCATACGAAGATGATTACTATCACAAGCATATCCCTTTCTAACAGGAAAGAATCTTCATTATGCACTCATGCGTATGATCGTATCGTCACATAAAATAATGAATGCTCCATGTCAAGGTGGTGTTGTAACCGTGTCAAACAACACACAAAAATATTATGCCAGGGTTCAGAATGCTTTCCTTCAAGTTGTGGGGAGGCAGGGTGCATCCCAAAAACTTTTTGAAAGTTTTCTTCTCTCTCCAAAATCCTATTTTGAGGAAATTTAAATTAACACATAATTTTAAAACAGTATAAAAAGGTGTCTGGAAATATTTCAAATAAATATGAAAATAAACTAGACTGAATTTGAGAAACAACAAAAAAAGAATCAAGTCATTTGGACTTATATTTAAAAAGTTATAGCCAGTCAAAGTTTAGTCAAAACTCTGTTTTTAATAAAAAAACAGAAAAAGGAAACGGTTCGGGGGCTTACGCTTTCCCATAGCGAAGGCGTATTCGGTGGAATACGTTTCCACTTAAGCCAGCGTGGGTCGACTCGTGGGTCACTGACAGTGGGTCCCTTGGGTCCACAGGTCAGGTTTGACCAGTCGTCCCCCGCCTCCTTCCTCCTCTGGCCGAACAGAGGCGGGGCTCCGGCGATCGACACCGGTGAACGGCGGCTCCCCACGGGGCCCCGAGGGCAGGGATGGATCCGTCAGTCTAGGGCGGTCCTCCCCGTGGTCGAAAGGCTGGCGGGGATGGAGGGGGTCGCCGGCGGCGAGCTCCGCGGCGGACGGTGGTTTTGGGTGGATCAGGGTCTCGAGCTATGGTGGCTCCTGATCGGGCTAGAGAGGTGGGGCGGCTCCGCACGGTTGAGGGGAGTCGGACGGTGGCGCTGGATGAGCTGGGGAGGCCCTGCTCGCGACGTTCGGCACCGGAGCGTGGCGGCGGCCGAACTGGCCGGAGACGAGGAAGAAGGCCTCCCTCCGTCGATTGTTGGCTATGGGAGCACTAGGGAGATGGCCTGAGGTCACCTGAGGGTCTGGACGAGCTCGAGGGCTCCTTTTATAGGCAGTCGAGGTCGGTTCCCGCGGCTGCGGATAAGAACGCCGGCGAACCGCCGTTCTGTAGCTGCAGGGCGACGTGGCGGCGACGTGCGCTATCAAACGAGCTCGCGGATGAGCTCGAGCTGTGCCAAAGGGCAGCTGGCGTGCTGGAGTGGCTCGGGCGGTGCTGCCACGGCCGGGGCCTGCTGTGGCCGTCAGCTAGCTGCCATGGCCGACCTGACGGTGGCTCTGTGGGGTGCCAGGGGTAGCTTGGAGGGTTCTGGCAAGCGTGTGAGGACAGGGCGTGGCCCTGGGGTGAGCAAAGGCCAGGGGCAAGACGCGGCGGCTCGGGTGCACGCACGTGCAAAACGCGCACTCTGGCCGCGCCCAGAGCACGCACGCCAGGTGCTCGACGAAATGCCAACGCGTTCTAGAGGGCTTGAATGAGGCTGGTAGTTAACAGGTTTAGGTTAGTGGTGGCTAGGAGACTAGCGGACATGCTGGTTTGTCCAGAGGGGCAAGATCACAGTGCAAACATAAAACTATGCCAAAGCTGTCCATGAACACAAGGTGCTCGACAGAATGCCATGGGCATCTAGGCAACTCTTGGGGTGGCCAAAAACTCCAGATCATAGTCTCTTTGGATGATAAAGAGGGTGGCAAGGTTAGTTTGTCAAAAACAAAAACTTGTTAGTGCAAGTTTTTGAGAAAACCAAATCTGGATAGAAACTAAAGGCTGTAATTGCATGAACCAAAAATACTCCAATGGGTCCACTCTCCTGGACTTAAGGGTTTTGTAGGGTGGTTTATAAGAAGGAAAAAGAATCATGGGTATTAGGGCAAGTTAAAATATGGTTGTAGTAGAAAACACCTCACTGGACCAGAGAGTAAAAGAGGATGTTTTGCTCAAATTTTTCAAAGAACATCAATGGGTTGTGGCATAAAGTTGAATATTATACTCATATTAACATCCCCTAATTTTGGTGGAAATTTTAAATGCATTTATCAAATGGTTGTAGTGCAAAAGAGGCTCTAAAGCTTATAAAAATCATTTTTAAAAGAATAAAGCTCAGGAAAAGCAATTATGCAAATAAATCCACTGATAAAAGAAATGTTTTCTTGAGAGGGTATACAAGTCCAATAATACTTTTTTGAAAGTTTTCACTTGGGGTAAAAACTCCACAAGATCAAAGAAAAGAGAGGTTCGGAAATCAAAAGATAAATCCAGAAAATAAAAAAATTAAATTTCCTGGCAAAATTTTAATTAATAAAACAAGGTCAAATTTTTTGGGGTGTTACAATGAGGCAGGGGGCGCGCCCAGGGATGTAGGGCACGCCTCCCACCCTCGTGGCTAGGGTGTGACCCCCTCTGGTATTTCTTCCACTCAGTATTTTTTATTAATTCCAAAAATGATATCCGTGAAGTTTCAGGACTTTTGGAGCTGTGCAGAATAGGTCTCTAATATTTGCTCCTTTTCCAGTCCAGAATTCCAGCTGCCGGCATTCTCCCTCGTCATGTAAACCTTGTAAAATAAGAGAGAATAGGCATAAGTATTGTGACATAACGTGTAATAACAGCCCATAATGCAATAAATATTGATATAAAAGCATGATGCAAAATGGACGTATCAACTCACCCAAGCTTAGACCTCGCTTGTCCTCAAGCGGAAGCCGATAACGATAAATATGTCCACATGTTTAGAGATAGAGGTGTCGATAAAATAAAATACGGACATGAGGCATCATGATCATTCTTATAACAGCAACATATATGGATATTGTCATATGGTTTCTTATGCTCAAGTAATAATCTGTTCACAATGTCAAGTATGAATCAGAAACTTCATTGAGAACTAACAACCTATAACCTCAGTCATTGAAGCAATTGCAATTTACCATAACATCAGAAAGAGTCTATGTAAGAGCTTTTCAGCAAGTCCACATACTCAACTATCATTTAGTCATTCACAATTGCTAACACTCACGCAATACTTATGGGTATGGAGTTTTAATCGGACACAGAGAAAGATAGGGGCTTATAGCTTCGCCTCCCAACCTTTTACCTCAAGGGTAACGTCAACAATAATAGCTCGTGCTAACTGATACGTCTCCGTCGTATCAATAATTTTTTATTGTTCCATGCCAATATTATTCAACTTCCATATACTTTTGGTAAATTTTTATATTATTTTTGGGACTAACATATTGATCTAGTGACCGGTGCCAGTTCCTGTCTATTGCATGTTTTATGTTTCGCAGAATATCCATATCAAACGGAATCCAAACGGGATAAAAACGGACGGAGAATATTTTTGGAATATTTGGAGAATTCCGGTAGAAGAATCATCGCGAGACGGTGCCCGAGGTGGCCACGAGGCAGGGGGCGCGCCTGCCCCCTGGGCGAGCCCCTGACCCTCGTGGGCCACCCGTAAGGCAGTTGATGCCCTTCTTCGGACGCAAGAAAGCTAATTTTTGGGAAAAAATCACGGCTTGAAAGGGCAGCAGAGGAGAGCGCAGAAACAGAGAGAGACAGAGAGACATATCCAATCTCGGAGGGGCTCTCGCCCCTCCCACGCCATGGAGACCATGGACCAGAGGGGAAACCCTTCTCCCATCTAGGGAGAAGGTCAAGGAAGAAGAAGAAGGAGGGGGGCTCTCTCCCCCTCGCTTCCGGTGGCGCCGGAACGCCGCCGGGGGCGATCATCATCACCGCGATCTTCACCAACACCTCCGCCATCTCCTCCAACATCTCCATCACCTTCCCCCCTCTATCTACAGCGGTCCACTCTCCCGCAACCCGCTGTACCCTCTACTTGAACATGGTGCTTTATGCTTCATATTATTATCCAATGATGTGTTGCCATCTTATGATGTCTGAGTAGATTTTCGTTGTCCTATCGGTGGTTGGTGTATTGCAATGATTGATTTAATTTGCTTGTGGTTATGTTGCCGTCCTTTGGTGCCCATCATATGAGCGCGCGCATGGATCACACCATAGGGTTAGTTGTATGTTGATAGGACTATGTATTGGAGGGCAAGAGTGACAGAAGCTTCAACCTAGCATAGAAATTGATGCATACAGGATTGAAGGGGCACCAATATATCTTAATGCTATGGTTGGGTTTTACCTTGATGAACGTTAGTAGTTGCGGACGCTTGCTAATAGTTCCAATCATAAGTTCATAGAATTCCAAATCAGGGATGACATGCTAGCAGTGGCCTCTCCCACATAAAACTTGCTATCTATCTAGTAAACTAGTCAATTGCTTAAGGGACAATTTCGCAACTCCTACCACCACTTTTCCACACTCGCTATATTTACTTTATTGTGTCTTTATCTAAACAGCCCCTACTTTTTATTTACGCACTCTTTATATTCTTGCAATCCTATTCCACAACACCTACAAAGTACTTCTAGTTTCATACTTGTTCTATTTAAAGCGAACGTTAAGCGTGCGTAGATTTGTATCGGTGGTCGATAGAACTTGAGGGAATATTTGTTCTACCTTTAGCTCCTCGTTGGGTTCGACACTCTTACTTATCGAAAGAGGCTACAATTGATCCCCTAAACTTGTGGGTTATCAAGACCTTTTTCTGGCGCCATTGCCGGGGAGAAATAGCGTGGGGTGAATATTCTCGTGTGTGCTTGTTTACTTTATCACTAAGTAATTTTTATTTGCTGTTCTTAGTTGTTTTCTATCTTTAGTTATGGGTAGGAAACGCAAAATACGAAAAAAAAATTAGTTGTACCTACTGAACCAATGGTTGAAAAACCACTCAAAATCTATCACACTACTGAAGCTTATTACTTGGATCATCTTCGATCCCTTTGTGCTCGTGCTGAAACCCCAACTAGCTTAGTTGAGGGCAAATCTTTAGATGAGCATGCTTGTTATGCGCGACACCATATATCTGAAAAAGGGAAACTTTTACTGGGTTAAATTTATCGTTTGCAATGCTATGCTTGGAATTTATGTGAAATATATGATTTTACTTGTTGTTCTGAAAACCCTAAGAAACACCTTCCCTACCAATGTGAGTTTAGTCATAATGGCATCGTATCTTCGTATGCTAAGGGTGTTTATAATTACTATGATGTTCAACAAATTGAAGAATTTGTTGCTTTTAAGGGTGCTTATGAAATTGCTTCTTTGATTGAAAAGTATGGTGCTACTCTTTACAAATCTGAAAATTTTGCCATACATAAATATTGCTATGATAATTATGCTTCTAATGCCTATGTTGAACCATACATTGAGGACTACTTCGCTGTCCAAGAAGAGACTAATATTTTGCAGGAGTCTATGGAAGAAGAAATAGGTGAAATTTTGAGCTCATTGGATGAAAAAGATGATGAGGAGAGCGAAGAACAAAAGGAGGAAGAGCGGATTAGCTGCCCGTGCCCACCTTCTAATGAGAGTAACTCTTCAACTCATACATTGTTTAATTTCCCTTCGTGCTTACCGAAGGATGATTGCTATGATGACTATTATGATCCCGTTGATTCTCTTGAAATATCCCTTTTTGATGATGCTTGCTATGCTTGTGGCCAAGATGCCAATATGAATGATGCTTATGGAGATGAACTTGCTATAGTTCCTTATGTTAAACATGAAATTGTTGCTATTGCACCCACGCATGATAGTCCTATTATCTTTTTGAATTCTCCCGATTACACTATATCGGAGAAGTTTGTGCTTATTAAGGATTATATTGATGGGTTGTGTTTTACTACTACACATGATGATTTTGATAGATATAATATGCATGTGCTTGCTGCTCCTACTTGCAATTATTATGAGAGAGGAACTATATCTCCACCTCTCTATGTTTCTCACATGACAAAATGGCAAAAAACTATTTATAATATGCATTGGCCTTTACTAGGTGTGCATGAATTGTTCTTTTATGACATGCCGATGCATAGGAAGAGAGTTAGACTTCGTTGTTGCATGATATATGTTTCCTTGTGCTCATTACTAAATGCCAAATCATTGCTAATTAAAATTGGCTTTGATATACCTTGGGATCCGGGTGGATTCACTACTTGAGCACTATATGCCTAGCTTAATGGCTTTAAAGAAAGCGCTGCCAGGGGGACAACCCGGAATTTTTAGAGAGTCATTTATTTCTGTTGTGTGCTTTTATATAGTTTAAAAACAAAAAAATAAAGAGGGGAACCTAAAACTTTTTCAAAAAGAAAAGCGAAAGTGAGAAAGACAAGCATTGTTGAAGTGGGAGAGCTCCTTGAACTTTGTTCATGCTCACGAAAACTTTGTGAATCTTGATTACAGAAAATTTTCAACAAAAATAATTATCCCCTTGTACAATTACATTGTATTATAAAAATAATCTGCCAAGGTTTGCCTTTAGGATGTTTACAATGCTTGTTGGTTTGTACGGTGCAGGACAGAAACTTTGGCTGTAGTGCGCGATTTTTAGTTTTTTAGTGGAACATCAAATGGTTCTGATTCTTTTTTCACTGTCTTTATATACAAATATATTATTTTTCCTAATTTTGGCAGAATTTTTCAAGTATCAGAAGTATGGTGAATGATCAGATTATTACAGACTGTTCTGTTTTAGACAGATTCTGTTTTTGATGCATAGTTTGCTTGTTTTGATGAAACTATCAATTTATATTAGTGGATTAAGCCATGAAAAAGTTATATTACAGTAGAAACAATGCCAAAACAAAATATGAATTGGTTTGCAACAGTACTTAGAGTAGTGATTTGCTTTATTATACTAACAGATCTTACCGAGTTTTCTGTTGAAGTTTTGTGTGGATGAAGTGTTCGATGATCGAGAAGGTGTCGATGTGAGAAGAAGGAAGAGAGGCAAGAGCTCAAGCTTGGGGATGCCCGAGGCAACCCAAGTAAATATTCAAGGAGACTCAAGCGTCTAAGCTTGGGGATGCCCCGGAAGGCATCCCATCTTTCTTCAACAAGTATCGGTATGTTTTCGGATTCGTTTCGTTCATGTGATATTTGCAAATCTTGGAGCGTCTTTTGCATTTAGTTTTCATTTTTCTTTTATGCACCATGCTGGTATGAGATAGTCCTTGGTTTATTTATAGAATGCTCTATGCAGTTCACTTATATCTTTTGAGTATGGCTTTATAGAATGCTTCATGTGCTTCACTTATATCATTTGAAGTTTGGATTGCCTGTTTCTCTTCACATAGAAAACCGCCATTTGTAGAATGCTCTTTTGCTTCACTTATATTTGTGAGAGCGTGGGCATATCTTTTGTAGAAATAATTAAACTCTCTTGCTTCACTTATATCTATTTAGAGAGATGACAAGAACTGGTCATTCACATGGTTAGTCATAAAATCCTACATAGAACTTGTAGATCACTGAATATGATATGTTTGATTCCTTGCAATAGTTTTGCGATATAAAAGTGGTGATATTAGAGTCGTGCTAGTTGGGTAATTGTGAAATTGAGAAATACTTGTGCTGAGGTTTGCAAGTCCCGTAGCATGCACGTATGGTGAACCGTTATGTAACGAAGTCGGAGCATGAGGTGTTCTTTCATTGCTTTCCTTATGAGTGGCGGTCGGGGACGAGCGATGGTCTTTTCCTACCAATCTATCCCCATAGGGGCATGCATAGTAGTACTTTGCTTCGAGGGCTAATAAACTTTTGCAATAAGTATATGAGTTCTTTATGACTAATGTGAGTCCATGGATTATACGCACTCTCACCCTTCCATCATTGCTAGCCTCTTCGGTACCATGCATTGCCCTTTCTCACCTCGAGAGTTGGTGCAAACTTCGCTGGTGCATCCAAACCCCGTGATATGATATGCTCTATCACACATAAGCCTCATTATATCTTCCTCAAAACAGCCACCATACCTACCTATCATGGCATTTCCATAGCCATTCTGAGATAATTGCCATGCAACTTCCATCATCATCATATACATGACTTGAGCATTTATTGTCATATTGCTTTGGATGATCGTAAGATAGCTAGCATGATGTTTTCATGGCTTGTCCTTTTTTTTGATATCATTGCTACGCTAGATCATTACACATCCCGGTACACCGCCGGAGGCATTCATATAGAGTCATATCTTTGTTCTAGTATCGAGTTGTAATATTGAGTTGTAAGTAAATAAAAGTGTGATGATCATCATTATTAGAGCATTGCCCCAGTGAGGAAAGGATGATGGAGACTATGATTCCCCCACAAGTCGGGATGAGACTCCGGACGAAAAAAAATAAAAAAAATAAAAAAAGAGAGAAAGGCCAAAAAACGAGAAGGCCCAAAAAAAGAAAAAAATGAAAAAATGAGAGAAAAAGAGAGAAGGGGCAATGTTACTATCCTTTTACCACACTTGTGCTTCAAAGTAGCACCATGTTCTTCATATAGAGAGTCTCTTGAGTTATCACTTTCATATAGTTGTGGGAATTTTCATTATAGAACTTGGCTTGTATATTCCGATGATGGGCTTTGTCAAATGCCCGAGGTCTTCATGAGCAAGCAAGTTGGATACACACCCACTTAGTTTTAGTTTGAGCTTTCATATACTTATAGCTCTAGTGCATCCGTTGCATGGCAATCCCTACTCCTCACATTGACATCAATTGATGGGCAACTCCATAGCGTGTTGATTAGCCGCGTTGATGTGAGACTTTCTCCTTTTTTGTCTTCTCCACATAACCCCCATCATATTATTCTATTCCACCTATAGTGCTATATCCATGGCTTACACTCATGTATTGCGTGAGGGTTGAAAAGGCTTAAGCGCGTTAAAAAGTATGAACCAATTACTCGGCTTGTCATCGGGGTTGTGCATGATTTGAATTCTTTGTGTGGTGAAGATGGAGCATAGCCAGACTATATGATTTTGTAGGGATGAGCTTTCTTTGGCTATGTTATTTCGATAAGACATAATTGCTTGGTTGGTATGCTTGAAGTATTATTGTTTTTATGTCAAATGATAGACTATTGCTTTGAATCACTCGTGTCTTAATATTCATGCCATGATTAGATACATGATCAAGATTATGCTAGGTAGCATTCCACATCAAAAATAATCTTTTTTATCATTTACCTACTCGAGGACGAGCAGGAATTAAGCTTGGGGATACTGATACGTCTCCGTCGTATCTGTAATTTTTGATTGTTCCATGCCAATATTATTCAACTTCCATATACTTCTGGCAACTTTTTATATTATTTTTGGGACTAACATATTGATCCAGTGCCTAGTGCTAGTTCCTGTCTGTTGCATGTTTTATGTTTCACAGAATATCCATATCAAATTGAATCCAAACGGGATAAAAACGGACGGAGAATATTTTTGGAATATTTGGAGAATTCTGAAAGAAGAATCATCGTGAGATGGTGCCCGAGGTGGCCACGAGGCAGGGGGCACGCCTGCTCCCTGGGCGCGCCCCTGACCCTCGTGGGCCACCCGTAAGGCGGTTGATGCCCTTCTTCGGCCGCAAGAAAGCTAATTTTTGGGAAAAATCACGGCGAAGGTTTCAATCGAATCGGAGTTACGAATCTCCATATATACACGAAACGGTGAAAGGGCAGCAGAGCAGAGCGCAGAAACAGAGAGAGACAGAGAGACAGATCTAATCTCGGAGGGGCTCTCGCCCCTCCCACGCCATGGAGACCATGGACCAGAGGGGAAACCCTTCTCCCATCTAGGGAGAAGGTCAAGGAAGAAGAAGAAGGAGGGGGCTCTCTCCCCCTCGCTTCCGGTGGCGCCGGAATGCCGCCGAGGGTGATCATCATCACCGCGATCTTCACACTACTAGGAAAATGGCTATAGATAATATGGACACTAATGGCGCACCACACATGTGGTGCGCCATTACTATATACTAATGGCGCACCATGTGTTGGTACGCCATTAGTGTCTAAATACTAATGGCGCACCACATCCATGGTGCGCCACTACTAACAAATTTTTTTTATTTTTTTTTCAAAACTAGTAATGGCGGTCCAGGGGATAGTGCGGCATTACTAGTTTAACTAGTAATGGCGCACCACACCCTCGGTGCGCCACTACTAACCAATTTTTTTTAATTTTTTTCAAAACTAGTAATGGCGCACCGAGGGGACAGTGCGCCATTACTAGTTTTAACTTTGCCCTCGGTGCGCCATTACTAACTTTGCCCAAAAATTCCACCGACCCCCCCCCCCAAGTGGACCGCCTTTTCAGTTTTAGAAAAAATAAAAGAAAATGATGGAAATGTCAAAAAAATAAAATAAAATAAGTTTCCCATGTGATATGTGGTCTAGTTGTTGGGAAAATTTACAAATACGAATTTCGACTTTATTTGCAAAATCTCTCTGGTATTTGTAAAATGGGCATAACTTTTGCATACGAACTCGGATTAAAAAGTTTTTATATGAAAAATCATCTACTCGAAAAGTTACATACGATTTGAACCGGGGAACTTTGTTCAACATCTTCAAAATCCCCAAAAACCTAACAGAACGAAAGATACGGGGCTTTTAAGATCTAGAGGGGGGAAAATGAAAAAAAAATCAAACTTACTAGTGGCGCACCGTTTGCTAGGTGCGCCACTAGTAAGAGAAAAAAAATTGGTTTCAAAAAAATAATTTAAATTTTTTTTCAAAATATGATACGTAATATGATCGGGAAGTTTGAAATATTTTTTCAAAATTTCATCACACTCATGAACATGAACAAAGTTCTAGACATCAACAAGGTTTAATAGGATTGATATGATAGATATATCAACAAGTGCCTGTGAAGTGAGCTGGTGGTGGGGTTGGATAGAACTGTGAAGTTAAGCGTGCTCGGGCTGGAGTAGTGTGAGGATGGGTGACCTTTCGGGAAGTTTGACCACGGAGTGATTGAGAAAAAAACGAAAAAAAATTGTGAAATTTAAAAAAAATTAAAAAAATTTGAAAATTTTGAAAAAAATTTGTTAGTAATGGCGCACTTCTATGTGGTGCGCCATTACTGAGTCAGATAGTAATGGCGCAGGCGCACCTGTGGTGCGCCATTACTAAAGAATTCTAATGGCGTGATGCTAGTGGTGCACCTGTGGTGCGCCATTAGTAAAGAATTCTAATGGCGTGATGCTAGTGGTGCACCTGTGGTGCGCCATTAGTAGCCAAAACTGGTGCGCCATTAGTATACCAGATACGAATGGCGCACCTGTGGTGTGCCATTAGTAAAAGATTCTAATGGCGTGAGGCTAGTGGCGCACCTGTAGTGCGCCATTAGTAGCCAAAACAGGTGCGCCACTAGCAGGCCTTTTCCTAGTAGTGTCACCAACACCTCCGCCATCTCCACCAACATCTCCATCACCTTCCCCCCTCTATCTACAGCGGTCCACTCTCCCGCAACCCGCTGTACCCTCTACTTGAACATGGTGCTTTATGCTTCATATTATTATCCAATGATGTGTTGCCATCCTATGATGTCTGAGTAGATTTTCGTTGTCCTATCGGTGGTTGATGAATTGCTATGATTGATTTAATTTGCTTGTGGTTATGTTGCTGTCCTTTGGTGCCCATCATATGAGCGCGTGAGTGGATCACACCATAGGGTTAGTTGTATGTTGATAGGACTATGTATTGGAGGGCAAGAGTGACAGAAGCTTCAACCTAGCATATAAATTGATGCATACGGGACTGAAGGGGGACCAATATATCTTAATGCTATGGTTGGGTTTTACCTTAATGAACGTTAGTAGTTGCGGACGCTTGCTAATAGTTCAAATCATAAGTGCATAGAATTCCAAGTCAGGGATCACATGCTAGCAGTGGCCTCTCCCACATAAAACTTGCTATCGGTCTAATAAACTAGTCAATTTCTTAAGGGACTATTTCGCAACTCCTACCACCACTTTTCCACACTCGCTATATTTACTTTATTGTGTCTTTCTCTAAACATCCCCTACTTTTTATTTACGCGCTCTTTATATTCTTGCAATCCTATCCCACAACACCTACAAAGTACTTCTAGTTTTATACTTGTTCTAGTTAAAGCGAACGTTAAGCGTGCGTAGAGTTGTATCGGTGGTCGATTGAACTTGAGGGAATATTTTTTCTACCTTTAGCTCCTCATTGGGTTCGACACTCTTACTTATCGAAAGAGGCTACAATTAATCCCCTATACTTGTGGGTTATCACTAACTTACATCCAATTGGATATATATATCAGGATCTTTCCAACACAGTGTGCTTGCCAAAGGATAAAATGTAAAAAGGAAAGGTGAAGATCACCATGACTCTTGCATAAGGGTAGAAGATAAAAGTAAAAGATAGGCCCTTCGCGGAGGGAAGCAGAGGTTGTCATGTGCTTTTGGGGTTGGATGCATGAATCTTAATGCGAAAGAACGTCACTTTATATTGCCACTTGTGATGTGGACCTTTATTATGCAGTCCGTCGCTTTTATTTCTTCCACATCACAAGATCGTATAAAACTTATTTTCTCCACACTACTAAGTCATACATATTTAGAGAGCAATTTTTTATTGCATGCAACAATGACAACTTACTTGAAGGATCTTACTCAATCCATAGGTAGATATGGTGGACTCTCATGGCAAAACTGGTTTTAAGGGTATTTGGAAGCACAAGTAGTATCTCTACATGGTGCAAAGAATTGGCTAGCATGAGGGAGAAAGGCAAGCTCAACATGTTGGATGATCCATGACAATATACTTCATTTCGGATATAAGAAAACATAACCCATTACGTTGTCTTCCTTGTCCAACATCAACTCTTTAGCATGTCATATTTTAATGAGTGCTCACAATCATAAAAGATGTCCAAGATAGTATATTTATATGTAGAACCTCTCTTTCTTTATTATTTCCTATTAATTGCAACGATGACCAAAACTATGTTTGTCAACTCTCAACAACTTTTAATCATCATACTCTTTATATGTGAAGTCATTACTCTCCATAAAATTAATATGATCTCTTTATTACTTTTTATTCTTTCTTTCTCTTTAATTACCTCAAGATCATAGCAAAATAATCAAGCCCTTGACTCAACATTAATCTTTATTATATATTGCTCACGGACTAGATTACATAGAGGGATCATAAAACAAAACTCAAAACTAAATCATACTAAAACTTTATTCTACTAGACCAAGATATTACCAAAAGGATCGAACTAAGAAAGACGGTAAAGATAGGAGTGTCATGGTGATACGATATCGGGGCACCTCCCCCAAGCTTGGCAGTTGCCAAGGGGAGTGCCCATACCCATGTGATTATATCTCTTTTGCTGGTGAAGGAGACGGAGTTGTTGATGACGTAGGCTTGTCGTCCCTCTTCCAAGGCATGGGCTCACCATCAGAAAAGGATGATAGAGTCTCTGGGATCCTTAAATCTGCGGCCAAACTCATCCTCTTGAATCTATATTCATACTCACAGTTTTGGTTTTGCAGGTCATGGATCTGGGCTTGGAGATGTTCGATCTTCTCATGAAGCTTGAAGATGGCCTCCACAATGTCCTTGACGTCCAGCTTGTGGTTGTTGGTGAACTCCGTGATCATTATGTGATTGGAGTCTAGTCCATGCTCCACCATCTCCTGACACTTGAAAACTTGTTGCTCCATTACCTCAAGCTTTGTCTCCATGCTTCCGGTCCTCCTTGGTCCCTCAACATCGCGGATGTGCAGCAACCCCTCACGCATCTCAATGGTTTGAGGGTGTTGCAGCACCTCCGCGAGGTAGGGGTTGATGACCTTCTCGAAGAACTTGTCCTTGCGGGCACTTGGAGACGTCATGGTGATCTAGATTTGTCAGAAAAACAGCTCGAAACCAAAACCGAGCGAAATTGCGTGATACGAGAGTCAAAACCTTCGGGAGATTATATAATGAATTTTTACCGACCAAAAGAAGTATCGTGCAAGAAAACGAAGTCCGGAAAGCGCACGAGGTGCCCACGAGGCAGGGGGCGCGCCCAGGGGGTACGGCGCGCCTCCCACCCTCATGGAAGCCTCGTGTCCTTACCAGACTGCTTCTTATTTTCCTATTTTCTTAAATATTCCAAAACAAAGAAAAAATTCCATTAGAACTATTTTGGAGTCGGTTTACTTACCGTACCACATACCTATTCTTTTTCGGAGTCTGAAACGTTCTGGAAAGTGTCCCTTATGTATTCCTCCGGGGTTACGGTTTCAATAATATTAGTTTCAGCATTTATAGGATTACCTGAGATATAATATTTGATTCTTTGACCGTTCACCACCTTGGGATTTGTGCCTTCAAAGTTGTTGATTTTTATGGCACCGCAACGATAGACCTCCTCAATAACGTAAGGACCTTCCCATTTAGAGAGAAGTTTTCCTGCAAAAAATCTTAAACGAGAGTTGAATAGCAACACATAATCACCTACATTAAACTCACACTTTTGTATCCTTTTGTCATGCCATATTTTAACTTTTTCTTTAAACAGTCTGGCATTCTCATAAGCCTGGGCTCTCCATTCATCAAGTGAGCTAATGTCAAACAACCTCTTCTCACCGGCAAGTTTGAAATCATAATTGAGCTCTTTAATGGCCCAATATGCCTTATGTTCTAGTTCGAGAGGTAAGTGACATGCTTTTCCATAAACCATTTTATACGGAGACATACCCATAGGATTCTTATATGCAGTTCTATAGGCCCATAATGCATCATCAAGTTTCTTGGACCAATTCTTTCTAGATCTATTAACAGTCTTTTGCAAAATTAATTTGAGCTCTCTATTGCTCAATTCTACTTGACCACTAGACTGGGGGTGATATGGAGATGCAATTCTATAATTAACATCCTACTTAGCAAGCATTTTACGAAAGGCACCATGAATAAAATGTGAACCACCATCAGTCATTAAATATCTAGGGACTCCAAACCTCAGAAAAATAACTTCTTTAAGCATCTTAATAGAGGTGTTATGGTCAGCACTACTAGTTGGAATAGCTTCTACCCACTTAGTAACGTAATCAACAACAACTAAAATATGTGTATACCCATTAGAGGAAGGAAACGGTCCCATATAATCAAAGCCCCAAACATCAAATGGTTCAATAACAAGTGAATAATTCATAGGCATTTCTTGACGTCTACTAATATTACCAATTCTTTGTCATTCATCACAAGACAAGACAAACTTACGGGCATCCATGAAGAGAGTAGGCCAATAAAAACCGGATTGCAATACCTTATGCGCAGTTCTATCTCCAGCGTGGTGTCCTCCATAAGCTTCGGAGTGACACTTGCGTAGGATATGTTCCTGTTCATGCTTAGGTATACAACGTCTAATAACACCATCTACTCCTTCTTTATAAAGATGTGGGTCATCCCAAAAGTAATGCCTCAAATCGTAGATTTTTTTTCTTTTGCTGGTATGTGAAACTAGGTGCTATAAATTTAGCAACAATGTAATTAGCATAATCAGCATACCATGGAGCAGTACGGGAAGCATTTATGACAGCTAATTGTTCATCAGGAAATCTATCATCAATAGGTAGTGGGTCATCAAGAACATTCTCTAACCTAGACAAGTTGTCTGCAATGGGGTTCTCAGCTCCCTTTCTCTCAATAATATGCAAATCTTGTAGCAAGAGAACCCATCTAATAAGTCTAGGTTTAGCATCTTCCTTTTCCATAAGATATTTAATAGCAGCATGATCAGTGTGAATAGTTACTTTAGAATCAACAATATAAGGTCTGAACTTATCACAAGCAAATACAACTGCTAAGAATTCTTTTTGGTAGTAGCATAGTTTCTCTGGGCACTGTCTAGAGTTTTACTAGCATATTGAATAACATTTAAGTTCTTATCAACTCTTTGCCCTAGAACAGCACCTACAACATAATCACTAGCATCACACATAATCTCAAAGGGTAAATTCCAATCAGGTGGCTGAACAATAGGTGCAGAAATTAATGCTTTCTTAAGTATTTCAAAAGCTTCTACACAATCATCATCAAAGACAAAAGGGATATCTTTTTGTAAGAGATTGGTCAGAGGCCGAGATATTTTTGAGAAGTCCTTAATGAACCTCCTATAAAAACCGGCATGACCAAGGAAACTTCTTATACCTTTGATGTCCTTGGGACACGGCATCTTTTCAATAGCATCAACTTTAGCTTTATCAACTTCAATACCTCTTTCAGAAATTTTATGCCCCAAGAAAATACCTTCATTAACCATAAAGTGGCACTTTTCCCAGTTCAAGAGAAGGTTAGTTTCTTCACATCTCTGCAAAACTCGATCAAGGTTGCTCAAGCAATCATCAAAAGAGGATCAATAACGGAGAAATCATCCATGAAAACCTCACAAATCTTTTCACAAAAATCAGAGAATATAGCCATCATGCATCTTTGAAAGGTAGCAGGTGCATTACATAAACCAAAAGGCATACGTCTATAACCAAAAGTACCAAAAGGGCAAGTAAAAGTGGTCTTTGCTTGATCATCAACTGACACATGTATTTGAGAGAAACCAGAGTAACCATCTAAAAAGCGAAAATGTGTATGTTTGGATAATCTTTCTAGCATTTGATCAATGAAAGGCAAAGGGTAATGATCTTTTTTAGTAGCTTTATTTAATTTGCGAAAATCAATTACCATCCTATAACCTGTAATAATTCTTTGTGGAATCAATTCATCTTTATCATTAGGAACGACAGTTATACCTCCCTTCTTAGGGACACAATGGACACGACTTACCCACTGACTATCAGCAACGGGATAAATTATACCTGCTTCAAGGAGCTTTGATATTTCCTTTCTTACCACTTCTTTCATCTTAGGATTTAGCCATCGTTGGTGATCAATAACTGGTTTGGCGTCTTTCTCCAAATTTATTTTGTGTTGGGACTAATGCCCTTAAGATCATCAAGAGTATATCCAATAGCAGCACGATGCTTCTTCAGAGTTTTCAATAATTTCTCTTCTTCATGCTCTGAAAGGTTAGCACTAATAATAACAGGATATATCTTCTTTTCATCAAGATAAGCATATTTAAGAGTATCAGGCAATGGTTTAAGCTCAAACACGGGATCACCCTTGGGTGGAGGAGGATCCCCTAGGATTTCAACAGGCAAGTTGTGTTTCAGAATAGGTCCCTGTTTAAAGAATACTTCATCTATTTCCCTTCTTTCATTCATACACATATCATTTTCATGATCAAGCAAATATTGTTCTAAAGGATCATTAGGAGGCACGGCAATAGAAGCAAGACCAATAATTTCATCCTTACTAGGCAATTCTTCCTCACGGGGTTGTCTACTAAATTTAGCAAAATTAAACTCATGAGACATATCACCCAAACCAATAGTAACAAGATCCTTTTCGCAGTCTATCTTAGCATTAACAGTGTTCAAGAAGGGTCTACCAAATATAATGGGACAAAAGCTATCTTGTGGGGAACCAAGAACAAGAAAATCAGTAGGATATTTAACCTTCCCACACCAGACTTCAACATCTCTAACAATCCCAATCGGTGAAATAGTATCTCTATTGGCAAGTTTAATTGTAACATCTATATCTTCTATCTCAGCAGGTGCAATATCATGCATAATTTCTTTGTATAAGGTATGAGGTATTGCACTAGCACTAGCACCCATATCACACAAGCCATGATAACAATGATCTCCTATTTTAACAGAAATAACAGGCATGCCTATAATAGGTCTAGGTTTATCTTTAGCACCAGGCTTAGCAATTCTAGCAGTTTCATTGCAGAAGTAAATAACATGCCCATCAATATTATCAGCCAAGATATCTTTAACCATAGCAATATTTGGTTCAACTTTAACTTGATCAGGGGGTTTGTGTGTCCTAATATTACTTTTGTTGACAACAATTGAAACTTTTGCATGATCCTTTATTCTAACACGGAAAGGTGGCTTTGTAACATAAGTAGTAGGAACAATAGGATCATTATAAGTGATAGTCTTTTATTCAACTTTAATAGGTGCAACTACTTTTACTTCTATGTGACTCCTTAGGGAGATCAACATGAGTAGCAAAGGATTCACAGAAAGAAGCTACTAATTCAGAGTCAAGTCCATATTTAGTGCTAAATTCACGGAAAACATCGGTATCCATAAAAGATTTAACACATTCAAATTAGGTGTTATACCTGACTCCTTACCTTCATCGAGGTCCCAATCTTCAGAGTTGCATTTAATTATTTCCAATAAATCCCATTTGAATTCAATAGTCTTCATGATAAAAGAGCCAGTACAAGAAGTATCGAGCATGGTTTGATTATTACGAGAAAGCCAAGCATAAATTTTTTGAATAATCATTTCTCTTGAGAGCTCATGATTGGGGCATGAATATAACATTGACTTAAGCCTCCCCCAAGCTTGAGCAATGCTTTCTCCTTCACGAGTCCAAAAATTATATATATAATTACGAGCACGATGAACAAGATGCATAGGATAAAACTTCTGATGAAATTCCAATTTCAATCGCTTGTAGTCCCATGATCCCATATCATCACATAGCCTATACCATGTCAATGTATCTCCCTTCAAAGATAAAGGGAAGACCTTCTTCTTGATAACATCATCGGGCATACCTGCAAGCTTAAATAATCCACAAACTTCATCCACATAGATTAAGTGTAAATCGGGATGCAATGTTCCATCTCCTGCAAAAGGATTAGCTAGCAGTTTCTCTATCATACCCGAAGGAATTTCAAAGTAAACATTTTCAGTAGGTTCAGTAGGTTGAGGAGCAACTATTTGCTCTACTGGTCGGGGTGACAATACCCCGAACAAGCCCCTCAGAGGATTACTTTCCATAGTAACAAGTGATAGTAAATTTCAGCACACTATATAAATTTTTCCTTACCAAATTCCACCGACCAAAGGCGCTTCACACCCCGGCAACGGCACCAGAAAAGAGTCTTGATGACCCACAAGTATAGGGGATCTATCGTAGTCCTTTCGATAAGTAAGAGTGTCGAACCCAACGAGGAGCAGAAGGAAATGACAAGCGGTTTTCAGTAAGGTATTCTCTGCAAGCACTGAAATTATCGGTAACAGATAGTTTTGTGATAAGGTAATTTGTAACGGGTAACAAGTAACAAGTGTAAATAAAGTGCAGCAAGATGGCCCAATCCTTTTTGTAGCAAAGGACAAGCCTGGACAAACTCTTATATAGAGAAAAGCGCTCCCAAGGACACATGGGAATTATCGTCAAGCTAGTTTTCATCACGTTCATATGATTTGCGTTCGGTACTTTGATAATTTGGTATGTGCGTGGACCGGTGCTTGGGTGCTGCCCTTACTTGGACAAGCATCCCACTTATGATTAACTCCTATTGCAAGCATCAACAACTACAAAATAAGTATTAAGGTAAACCTAACCATAGCATGAAACATATGGATCCAAATCAGCCCCTTACGAAGCAACGCATAAACTAGGGTTTAAGCTTCTGTCACTCTAGCAACCCATCATCTACTTATTACTTCCCAATGCCTTCCTCTAGGCCCAAATAATGGCAAAGTGTCATGTAGTCGACGTTCACATGACACCACTAGAGGAAAGACAACATACATCTCATGAAAATATCGAACGAATACCAAATTCACATGACTACTAATAGCAAGACTTCTCCCATCTCCTCAGGAACAAACATAACTACTCACAAATCATATTCATGTTCATAATCAAAGGGGTATTAATATGCATAATGGATCTGAACATATGATCTTCCACCAAATAAACCAACTAGCATCAACTACAAGGAGTAATCAACATTACTAGCAACCCATAGGTACCAATCTGAGGCTTTGGGACAAAGATTGGATACAAGAGATGAACTAGGGTTTGAGAGGAGATAGTGCTGGTGAATATGTTGATGGAGATTGACCCCCTCCCGATGAGAGGATCATTGGTGATGACGATGGCGATGATTCCCCCTCCCGGAGGGAAGTTTCCCCGGCAGAACAACTCTGCCAGAGCCCTAGATTGGTTCCGCCAAGGTTCCGCCTCGTGGCGGCGGAGTTTCTTCCCGAAAGCTTGCTTATGATTTTTCCTCGGACGAAAGACTTCATATAGCAGAAGATGGGCACCGGAGGGCCACCAGGGGGCCCACGAGGCAGGGTGCATGCCCAGGGGGGTAGGGCGCGCCTCCCACCCTCGTGGCCAGGGTGTGGCCCCCCTCTGGTATTTCTTCCGCTCAGTATTTTGTATTAATTCCAAAAATGACTTCCGTGAAGTTTCAGGACTTTTGGAGCTGTGCAGAATAGGTCTGTAATATTTGCTCCTTTTCCAGTCCAGAATTCCAGCTGCCGGCATTCTCCCTCTTCATGTAAACCTTGTAAAATAAGAGAGAATAGGCATAAGTATTGTGACATAATGTGTAATAACAGCCCATAATGCAATAAATATCGATATAAAAGCATGATGCAAAATGGACGTATCAGTAAACTACTCACACATCATCGGAGAGGCTCAGGTGTTGATGTAGAAGCCCTCCGTGATCGATTCCCCCTCCGGCGGAGCGCCGGAAAAGGCCCCAAGATGGGATCTCACGGGTACAGAAGGTTGCGGCGGTGGAAATAGGGTTTCGTGGTGCTCTTGGATGGATTCGGGGTATATGGGTATATATAGGAGGAAGAAGAAGGTCGGTGGAGCTGCGAGGGGCCCACGAGGGTGGGGGCGCGCCCAGGGGGAGGCGCGCCTGCCTGCCTCGTGGCCTCCTCGGTTTTTTCTTGACGAACACTCCAAGTCCTCTGAATCACGTTTGTTCCAAAAATCACTCTCTCGAAGGTTTCATTCCGTTTGGATTCCGTTTGATATTCCTTTTCCGCGAAACACCAAAATAGGCAAAAAACAGGAATTTGCACTGGGCCTTGGGTTAGTAGGTTAGTCCCAAAAATAATATAAAAGTGTATAATAAATCCCATTAAACATCCAAAACAGATAATATAATAGCATGGAACAATAAAAAATTATATATACGTTGGAGACGTATCAAGCATCCCCAAGCTTAATTCCTACTCGTCCTCGGGTAGGTAAATGATAAAAACAGAATTTTTGATGTGGAATGCTACCTAGCATATTCTTCAATGTAATTTTCTTTATTGTGGCATGAATGTTCAGATCCGAAAGATTCAAGATAAAAGTTTAATATTGACATAAAAATAATAATACTTCAAGCATACTAACTAAGCAATCATGTCTTCTTAAAATAACATGGCCAAAGAAAGTTCATCCCTACAAAATCATATAGTTTGGTCATCCTCCATTTTCGTCACACAAGAATACTCTCATCATGCACAACCCCGATGACAAGCCAAGCAATTGTTTCATACTTTAGTAATCTCAAACTTTTTTCAACTTTCACGCAATACATGAGCGTGAGCCATGGATATAGCACTATGGGTGGAATAGAATATAATGATGGGGGTTATGTGGAGAAGACAAAAGGAGAAATTCTCACATTGACGCGGCTAATCAACGGGCTAGGGAGATGTCCATCAATTGATGTCAATGCAAGGAGTAGGGATTGCCATGCAACGGATGCACTAGAGCTATAAATGTATGAAAGCTCAACAAAAGAAACTAAGTGGGTGTGCATCCAACTTGCTTGCTCATGGAGACCTAGGGCATTTGAGGAAGCCCATTGTTAGAATATACGAGCCAAGTTCTATAATGAAAAATTCCCACTAGTACTCCCTCCGTTCCATAATGTAGCGCATATAGATTTTCTACAAATTCAAACTTTGTAAACTTTGACCAAGTTTATAGAGAAAACTATTTATATCTACAATACCAACTGTATATAATATGAAAGTATGTCTTGTGATGTAGCTAAGCACATGTATTTGGTATTCTAGATGTATATGATTTTCTCTACAAACTTGGTCAAAGTTTATAAAGTTTGACTTTTAGAAAAATCTATATGCGCTACATTGTGGAACAGAGGGAGTATATGAAATTGACAAAACAAGAGACTCTCTATCATAAAAATCATGGTGCTACTTTGAAGCACAAGTGTGGAAAAAGGATAGTAGCATTGTCCCTTTTTAATTTTTTTTCTTTTTTTCTTTTTTTCGGGCCTTTCGTTTTTGTTTGGCCTTTATCTTTTTTTTGTTTGGGACAATGCTCTATTAATGATGACAATCACACATCTATTTATTTACAACTCAATCATTACAACTCAAAACTAGAACAAAATATGACTCTATATGAATGCCTCGGGCGGTGTACCGGGATGGGCAATGAGTCAAGAGTGACATGTATGAAATAATGTGCATGGTGGCTTTGCCACAAAATGTCAACTACATGATCATGCAAGGCAATATGACAATGATGAAGCGTGTCATAATAAACGGAACGGTGGAAAGTTGCATGGCAATATATCTCGGAATGGCTAAGGATATGCCATAATAGGTAGGTATGGTGGCTGTTTTGAGGAAGATATAAGGAGGTTTATGTGTGATAGAGCGTATCATATCACGGGGTTTGGATGCACCGGCGAAGTTTGCACCAACTCTCAAGGTGAGAAAGGGCAATGCACGGTACCGAAGAGGCTAGCAATGATGGAAGGGTGAGAGTGCGTATAATCCATGGACTCAACATTAGTCATAAAGAACTCACATACTTATTGCACAAATCTACAAGTCATCAAAAACCTAGCACTACGCGCATGCTCCTAGGGGGATAGATTGGTAGGAAAAGACCATCGCTCGTCCCCGACCGCCACTCATAAGGATGACAATCAAAGAACACCTCATGTTTCAAATTTGTTACACAACGTTTACCATACGTGCATGCTACGGGACTTGCAAACTTCAAAACAAGTATTTCTCAAATTCACAACTACTCAACTAGCACAACTTTAATATCACTATCTTCATATCTCAAAACAATCATCCAGTATCAAACTTCTGTTAGTATTCAATGCACTTATATGAAAGTTTTTATTATATCCTTCTTGGATGCCTATCATATTAGGACTAATTTTATAGCAAAAGCAAATTACCATGATGTTCTAAAGGACTCTCAAAAAAATATATGTGAAGCATGAGATATCAATAATTTCTTTAAAATAAAACCACCACCGTGCTCTAAAAGATATAAGTGAAGCACTAGAGCAAAATTGTTTAGCTCAAAACATATAAGTGATGCAGAAAGAGTATTCTAATAAATTACGATTAATGTGTGCCTCTCCCAAAAGGTGTGTACAGAAAGGATGATTGTGGTGAACTAAAAAGCAAAGAATCAAATCATACAAGACGCTCCAAGCAAAACACATATCATGCGGTGAATAAAAACATAGCTCCAAGTACAGTTACCGATGGACGAAGACGAAAGAGGGGATGCCTTCCGGGGCATCCCCAAGCTTAGGCTTTTGGTTGTCCTTGGATTTTACCTTGGGGTTCCTTGGGCATACCCAAGCGTAGGCTCTTGCCACTCCTTGTTCCATAATCCATCAAATCCTTACCCAAAACTTGAAAACTTCACGACACAAAACTTAACAGAAAATCTCATGAGCTCCGTTAGCGAAAGAAAAGAAAACACCACTTCAAGGTACTGTAATGAACTCATTCTTTATTTATATTGGTGTTAAACCTACTGTATTCCAACTTCTCTATGGTTCATAACCTCCAATACTAGCCATAGATTCATCAAAATGAGCAAACAACACACGAAAAACAGAATCTGTCAAAAACAGAACAGTCTGTAGTAATCTGTATCAAACGCAAACTTCTGAAACTCCACAAATTCTAAAATAAATTTATGGACGTGAGTAATTTATCTATTAATCATCTGAAAAAAGAATCAGCTAAATATCACTCTCCAGTAAAAAGTTGCAGCTAATCTCGTGAGCGCTAAAGTTTCTGTTTTTTTACAGCAAGATCAAAAAGACTTCACCCAAGTCTTCCCAAAGGTTCTACGTGGCACAAACACTAATTAAAACATAAAAACACATCTAGACAGAGGCTATATCAAAGATTTATTACTAGACAGAACCAAAAAGCAAGAAACAAAAATAAAATTGGGTTGCCTCCCAACAAGCGCTATCGTTTAACGCCCCTAGCTAGGCATAAATGCAAGGATAGATCTAGGTATTATCATCTTCGGCATGCAATCCATAAGTGGCTCTCATAATAGATTCATAAGATTATTTTATTTTATTTCTAGGAAAGTGTTCCATACCTTTCCTTAACGGAAATTGGAATATAATATTCCCTTCTTTCATATCAATAATTGCACCAATCGTTCTATAGAAAGGTCTACCAAGAATAATAGGACATGAAGGATTGCAATCTATATCAAGCACAATGAATTCTACGGGCACATATTTGAAACAATAAGAACATCATTAATTCTTCCCATAGGTTTCTTAATGGTGGAATCCGCAAGGTGCAAGTTTAAAGAACAATCATCAAATTCACGGAAACCTAACATATCACACAAAGTTTTTGGAATCGTGGAAACACTAGCACCCAAATCAGACAAAGTGTAGCATTCATGATCTTTAATTTTGATTTTAATAGTAGGTTCGCACTCATCATAAAGTCTTCTAGCGATAGAAACTTCCAATTCAAGATTTTCTTCATAAGATTGCATTAAAGCATCAACGATATGTTTGGTAAAAGCTTTATTTTGACTATAAGAAGGCGGAGAATTTAGCACGGATTGCAACAAGGAAATACAATCTATTAAAGAACAATTATCATAATTAAATTCCTTGAAATCCAAAATAGTGGGTTCATTGCTAGTAATGATTTGACCTCTTCAATCCCACTTTTACCAATTTTTACATCAAGATCTAAAAACTCCGAATCATTGGGACGCCTTTTAACTAAAGTTGACTCATCTCCAGTCCCATCATTATCAAGATTCATACTGCAAAACAAAGATTTAATAGGAGACACATCAATCACTTTTATATCTTCATCCTTATTATCATGGAAACTAGAAGAACACGCTTTCAAAAAGCAATCTTTTTTAGCACGCATCCTAGCGGTTCTTTCTTTGCACTCATCAATGGAAATTCTCATAGCTTTGAGAGACTCATTGATATCATGCTTAGGTGGAATAGATCTAAGTTTCAAAGAATCAACATCAAGAGAAATTCTATCCACGTTCCTAGCGAACTCATCAATCTTAGGCAATTTTTCTTCAAGCAAAGCATTGAAATTCTTTTGAGAAATCATAAATTCCTTAACACTAGTCTCAAAATTAGAGGGCATCTTATTGAAATTTCCATCAGAGTTGTTGTAGGAATTACCATAATTATTAGAGGAATTACTAG
The DNA here is from genome assembly GCF_018294505.1 of Triticum aestivum. Lineage (NCBI taxonomy): Eukaryota > Viridiplantae > Streptophyta > Magnoliopsida > Poales > Poaceae > Triticum > Triticum aestivum. The sequence continues at coordinate 518,309,638 of NC_057814.1, forward strand.
GATACGGCCTAGAGTTAAAGTTTCCTCTATAAGCGTTGTTACCAAAATTGTTCCTACCAACAAAATTCACATCCATAGATTCATTATCATTCTCAATCAAAATGGATAAAGGCATATCATTGGGATCAGAAGAAACACTCTTATTAGCAAAGAATTTCATAAGTTCATCCAACTTTCCACTCAAAACATTAATCTCTTCAATTGCATGCACCTTTTTACTAGTAGATCTTTCAGTGTGCCATTGAGAATAATTAACCATAATATTATCTAGGAGTTTAGTAGCTTCTCCTAAGTGATTTCCATAAAAGTGCCTCCCGAGGCCGAATCTAAAGGATTTCTAGAAGCAAAATTCAATTCGGCATAATTTTTTGGTATAATCATCCATAAATTCAAACCATGTGTAGGGCAATTACGCATCATTAATTTTATTCTCGCCCAAGCTTTTGCGACATGTTCATGATCAAGTTGCTTAAAATTCATAATATCGTTTCTAAGAGAGATGATCTTAGCGGGAGGAAAATACTTAGAGATAAAAGCATCTTTGCACTTATTCCAAGAATCAATACTATTTTTAGCTAAAGTCGAAAACCAAGTTTTAGCACGATCTCTAAGCGAAAAAGGAGATATCTTCAATTTAACAATATCATTATCCACCTCCTTCTTTTGCATATCACACAAATCAACAAAGCTGTTTAGATGGGTAGCGGCATCTTCAATAGGAAGGCCGGTGAATTGATCTTTCATGACAAGATTCAACAAGGCAGCATTGATTTCACAAGATTCAGCATCGGTATTAGGAGCAATCGGAGTGCTAATCAAATCATTGTTGTTGGTATTGGAAAAGTCACACAATTTAGTATTATCTTGAGCCATCGTGACAAGCAAGCAATCCAACACACAAGAAAACAAGAAGCAGGCGAAAAAGAAGTGAACAGAAAGAGAGGGCGAATAAAACGGCAAGGGTGAAGTGGGGGAGAGAAAAATGAGAGGCAAATGGCAAATAATGTAATCCGAGGGATAATAGTTTGTGAGGAGTACTTGGTATGTCTTGACTTGTGCGTAGACTCCCCGGCAACGGCGCCAGAAATTGGCAAGTCGACGGGAGATCGAATCTTGACTTGAATTGGTGTAAGCGTCCCGGGCAACGGCGCTAGGAATCCTTCTTGCTACCTCTTGAGCATGCGTTGGTTTTCCCTTGAAGAGGAAAGGGTGATGCATCAAAGTAGCGTAAGTATTTCCCTCAGTTTTTGAGAACCAAGGTATCAATCCAGTAGGAGGCCACACGCAAGTCCCTCGTACCTACACAAACAAATAAGAACCTTGCAACCTACGCGGAAAAGGGGTTGTCAATCCCTTCACGGCCACTTGCAAAAGTGAGATCTGATAGGGATGATAAGATAATATTTTTGGTATTTTTAGGATAAATATTAAAAGTAAAGAAAGCAAAATAAACGCGACAGAAATAGCTAGTTGACGGAAGATTAATATGATGGAAAATAGACCCGGGGACCATAGGTTTCACTAGTGGCTTCTCTCAAGAGAGCATAAGTATTACGGTGGGTGAACAAATTACTATGAAGCAATTGATAGAAAAGTGCATAATTATGAGAATATCTAGGCATGATCGTGTATATAGGCATCACGTCCGCAACAAGTAGACTGAAACAATTCTGCATCTACTACTATTACTCCACACATCGATCGCTATCCAGCATGCATCTAGAGTATTAAGTTCATAAGAACAGAGTAACGCATTAGGCAAGATGACATGATGTAGAGGGATAAACTCAAGCAATATGATATAAACCCCATATTTTTATCCTCGATGGCAACAATACAATACGCGTCGTTTCCCCTACTGTCACTAGGATCGAGCAACGCCAAGATTGAACCCAAAGCTAAGCACTTCTCCCATTGCAAGAAAGATCAATCTAGTAGGCCAAACCAAACTGATAATTCAAAGAGACTTGCAAAGATAACCAATCATACATAAAAGAATTCAGAGAAGATTCAAATATTGTTCATTAATAATCTTGATCATAAACCCACAATTCATCAGATCTCGACAAACACACCGCAAAAAGAGTTACTGTAACATCCCAAAATTCTAAATTTTGGAATGTTATAATAAATAGATAGATTGGATTGATTGTTTGATTGATTGACTGAAAGTGAGTGAATTCGAAACTTTTTGAAAGTTAAATGAGAGGGAATAAAAGGACTTTCCCAAACTTTCATCTTTGCTTTCTGATCTCCATGAATTCAAATTATTTTCATCACAAAACCCTAGAGAGAAGATGACATGACTTCTTCCATTTACTTAAATGACAAGGGGTGTTGAAAATATTTGAATTTCATTTGAAAATATTTCCAATTCTGAAACTTTATGCAACTCAATGATTTTCACGAGAGAAGATAAAATGACTTCTTCATAATATATGAAATATGAGTTGGGAGTTTCAAAGGATCAAATTCAAAGTCCTTTTGGAAATTATTTTCAATTTGGAGTATTTGGGTTTTATTCAAATTATTTTTCTCCAAAATAAAAATATATGGAAAATAGGGTAACATGATTCCCTACAATAGAAAATTGGAGAAAAATTAATTTGAAATCATTTTGGTATTTTTAAAATGATTTTTATGAGGTTTTAGTGCAGCAGTAGCACTCTTTGCTTTATCTGAATTTTTGTATATTTTATTTGACGCTAGAAAAATGTTCATGTTGTAGAAAATCTTTTTCTGAAAATTTTGATATATTATATGCCTATAGTATATTTTCATTTTGGTTTATCTTTGTTTTCTGTCAAAATGGTTCTGTTAAAAAGATAATAATAATAATAATAAAATGTTCAGCCCCGCCGACCGCCCCAGGCCAGCTGGCCCAGCCAGCCCAGCCTCCAGCCCAGCGCCCGAGCACCCGCACCCCGCACCGCCTATCGCTCGCTCGCCCGCTCGCAGCCCCGCTCGCACGCCGCCTCGCCGGCCCCCGACAGGTGGGACCCACCTGTCGGGTTCGTCCCCGACCTCGCGACTGGAGTCCGTGTCCAACACGACTCGCCGGCCGCCGCCGTGTCCGAAAGGGACACCGTCCCCTCGCCTTGCCCCTTGCCGAAGCCTCGCCTCCTATAAAGCACCGGGACCCCGACCCCCTTTTCTCTCCTCCTCACTAGCCGCCGCACTCCGTCGCAGGAGTTAGCCGCCGCCGGAGATCCTCGCCGTCGCCCCGCTCCACTTCGTCGCACCTAACCGCCACCGCCGTCACCGTCGCATCGCGCCGCGCCTCCCCGTGCCTTCGCCCGTCGCCACCGACCCCGGAGCAGCCGGCCCCGTCCGAGGCCAAAGCCGCTGCTGCCGTCTTCCTCCCCGCCGGCGCCGTCAACCGCCGGGGTAAGCCGCGACCGTCCGATCTAGTTTCGACGCTGTAGATTAGATCTGCTAGTTTTTTATTTATTACAAACCGTTTTTCCTAAAGTAGTGAACGTTCGTTGCTTTAGTCTTTGCAGCGAACGGTTTTCGTCAGCTAGCGTTCGGCAGCGAACGTTCTTTCTGTAGAGCTTTTCTTTTTCTTTTATTTTTTCAGCTAGGGACCCGTCTATGAATAATTTATTTATAGATTAGCCCCTGATCTTCAAACGTCTACAACTTTTTACTCATTTATCCAAATCCAACGAAACCAACGCCCACTTCTTCGTTATGATCTCCTCTATCCAGTAATCCAACTTAAACATGTTTTTGAAAGTTTTAAATTTTGAATTAGATCAGATTTGAATTCAAACTTCGTTTGATCGTAACTTGAGTTTCGTAGCTCCGTTTGAGTTGATTCTTTTTGCTAATCGAAGCTCTTGACCTAAACTTTCTGATAAGGCCAAATTCTTATAATTTTGGTACTGTTAGAAAATGTTTTCTGTTGCAAGAGTTATTTGCCTGTGTTTTGAAGTTTTCAGAATTGTTTTCTTCATTCTTCCCGATCTTTTGAGTGATTGCTTATGTGTGGTTACTATTGCTTGCTCACAATAGATTGAACGGAGTGTGACGAGTAGAACTATCAAGAGTTATGAGTGCAAATCATCTTCAGCAACATTGCAAGCAAGTAACACTTTGATCATACCTCTTTTACTACCCAGTTTTATTGCATTAGACAAATCCTTAAACATTGCATGGTTAGGATCTAATTAAATTGTGGGTATCGGGAAGTAGTTGAGGTAGTACCTATTACCTGTTTTATTATCAAACCCTTGGGAGTTACTTCTACGTTTGCTTATATTGCTATGCTATGCTAGTAGACGTGGATTGGGTTTGAGTGTATCCATGACAGATGTGAGATTGTTAATATATGGTTAAACTTAAGGTGGCAACTAAAACTCACATCTGGGTGGGTTGACGTACCTGGGTATTCCAGGATTGCCTGTTTCTTTTGGACCGCCACCCAGGTTCAAAGGGATCATGAGATTATTCATGCTAGAAACTTCCGTGTGCAGCCACAAGCTATTATGGGCTCTAGCATAGTTGATTAAGTTGTGTGAACTCTTACACTGGTAGACTAGCAGAAGTAGGGGATGTAGGTGTACCGGTCTACCCATAGTAAGGTGCTGACGCTTCCGAAAGACTGTGTCTCGGCCATCCGTTTCTCAAATATCATGTCGTGCGAGAATCAAGCGGAGGCGATTGAGTATTGTGGGGAAAAGTGCACAAACCTCTACAGAGTGTACAATCTAATCATGGTTAGCCGTGTCCCCGGTTATGGATATCTTGAGTATCTAGTTCTTGGATTATCATGTGAATCTCATCATCATGTTACTTTAATTAATTTTGTTGGGTTAATGATGATACTTAATTGGGATTGAGATGCTGTCAACCATCTCAATGTTTCACAACCACCATGATAGTTATATAAAATTTATTCCTTTGCAGTACGGAAAAATTGGCTTTTCGCAAAAACATTATAACCATAGAGGTTTTCCACCAGCCATATATGCATGTAGTGATAGCCTTTGTTCATCATTTCTCTATGGTGTGAATTTGCCAGTACATTCAATGTACTGACCCTTTGTGGCTGCAACATCTCATGTTGCGGGAATCTTACGACGAGTAAGTGATACGTTAGGGTTACGATTTCTACACTCAACTTTGCCATTGGTGTTGATGGGAATCCACAACCTTGTTACTTCCGCTTTTTGGATTGAGGTAATAGTATTTACGTTACTTTATACATGTGTTTACCTCTGTTATAAATCCTCGAGTACTGTGTGTCAGCATACCGATCCAGGGATGACACTTAAGCACAGAGACATGATCCATTCGGGTCGGGTCGCTACAAGATGGTATCAGAGCACATGTTGACTGTAGGACGTGACCCTAGAAACTGGCAAGCCCATAGTAAAAGATTTTTTCTACAACTTTCTTTTCAAAAAGGATATTTTACCTCCCTTCTCTTTTGAGCTTATTCAAATATTCCTTTTAGTGAGACCATACCCCTTTTCCCTTTTGACCACTCGAAGATTTGACTGAATAGAACCACTCCAAGAAGTACAAGATATCGGACAATCAAGACCACTACGGAATGAAGGAGATTCTACCGTGCATCTGAATAATGGAAACTACAACAGTTGAAGACTCCGAAGACTAGGAGAATTTGAAGGCTCTGAAGAATTCCCAGATTTGACCTAGTAAGGCTACCCCTATGGAACTTGGCAGACTATGGAAGCTGTCAATACCTGAGATCAAGGTGTATCGGAGAAAGACCGGAACATGGAGAGTTAAAAACTCAAAGTTCTGTCAAGGAAAACCCTAAGGCAGGAGTTATCAACTATGGAGAGACAGCTCATGGAAATGACAAGAGCAGAAACACGGCTATCCATGATGTTATCGCCCGCTTATGCTATTGTCACCGTGCTAAGTTAAGCATGTATATGCATGGAAGGATTGGATGGTAGAAGGCTGATGGAACACCTACCAGCAAGATGAAGTTTTAACCTTAGCTGGTGTATCACCAGGATCTGGAGCATTACATCAGGAAGTTTAAAGATGAACCTTCAGGAAGCGGTATTTGACAAGTAAGCATTTCATGAAGGACTCATGACCCAGAAGCTGAAAGTAGCCATGATGGAGGAGCAAAACCTCGAGATACCGGAGATTTCATCAAGAACTGAAGGACAGTAGGATCATGGTTCATGTCGAGGTTGATGAAACCCAGAAGTTTGGAACGGAACTCCAGAAATATTAAAGGACGTCACGATAGACTTTGCGACAATAGAGATGATCTGGCAAAAGAACTTGAGAAGGACAAGCAGGATTGGAAGAAGCCATTGGAGGCATGAACAAGACTTGAAGAGTTTGATGACGTTGAAGATTTATTGACCTTTAGAAGACCAAACCCCTATTATACCTAGGTTAGATGCGACGTTTGTGAGCTGTCATTTGTTTGTTGTTTTCCGACAGCCACAATAAAATCTGTCTTTTCAAAACCATTGTTTGTATTGTGTGCATCCCTCTCTATCTCTCTTATCCCACCCCAAACCCATGGACCCAATAGAGGATGAATGGAGATGAGCTTATATTTTCTGGACCAAATACTCAATTGGAGACGGACCGATGGATTCAGAACATGGAGGATCACATGGAGAATAACCCTATAGCCGGAAAGGACATGACCCAGAGTACTCTTGAGTGCTTTGAAAGAGGTGCCACTACCTGGTAGAGGATGTACCAAACCATCAATGGATGGCAAGGAGTAACCACTTGGAAGGAATTTAAGTGGACTTTGTTAAAGTCTTGGCTTGTGTCCCAGAAATTGAGGCCTTACGGAAAGGATATGAAGAAACCTTGTGCATACAAGCTTTGTGGAGAAATAGGACACCACCATAAAGAAAATAAGTATGAATACCCTCATAATCGGAGGATTACCAAAGGAGTTAGTCGAGGATCTCAGGGAACTTCGGTTGGAGATTGTCCCCAAAGGTTTTGTTGTAGCAAGGGAAGTTCAGTCTATATTGTTGGGAAAGATCCGTGAAGCTCAGAAGGATGACAGAGAAATTGCTGAGTTAAAAGAGAGGATGAGCAAAGGAAAGGCCAAAGGTTTTCGTAAGGATGAGCACGACACCTTATGGTTCGAGGACCGTGTATATGTTCCCAATAATGCAAAGATCAGGAAGTAAATACTTCAGGAGGCTCATGACTCACCATACTCGATTCGCCCTGGAAACACCAAGATGTATTTGGATTTGAAGGAGCATTTCTGGTGGACTGGTATGAAGAAGGATATTGCGGAGTATGTAGTCGTAGGTGATGTATGCCAGAGAGTAAAGGCAGAGCATCAGAAGCCAGCAGGATTACTACAGCCTATGCCGATACCCGAATGGAAGTAGGATAAGCTTGGCATGGATTTCATTACCGGATTTCCCAGAACCCGATCGGGATATGATTCTATCTGGGTACTAGTTGATTCGCTTGACCAAAGTGGCTCCCTTTATCCAGTGAAAACCACCTATACAAGTGCGAAGTTGGCCAAGATATATATGACCAGGACCGTATGTCTGCATGGAGTTCCGAGGACCATCGTATCAGATAGAGGAACACAGTTCACCTCAAAGTTTTGGAATTAGCTGCACCAGACTTTGGGTACTAGGCTAGAGTTCAGTACAGCCTTTCATCCGCAGACAGATGGATAGACCGAGAGAGTCAATCAGATTCTGGAGGACATGTTGAGAGCGTGTGCGCTAGATTATGGATCTAGTAGGGATGATAATCTACCTTACGCGGAGTTCTCATACAACAACAGTTACCAAGCCAGTTTGAAGATGGCCCCTTTTGAAGCTTTGTATGGGAGAAGGAGCCAGACACCGTTGATGCGGGATGAAGTTGGAGACCATCAGTTGTTTGGACCAAATGTGATCAAGGAGTCAGAAGAGAATGTTAAGTTGATTCAAGACAGACTGAAGGTAGCTCAGTCCAGGTAGAAGAGTTATGCAGACTCAAAAACGCAAGGAGGTAGTCTATGAAATTGGAGACAGAGCATGTCTTCGTGTGTTCCCTCTGCGAGGAGTTAAACGATTTGGAGTTAAGGGAAAGTTAGCCCCGAGATTTGTAGGACCATACCGAGTTTTGGAGCGTATAGTGGCCAACAAGTTGGAGTCACCCGAAGGACTGTCAGGAGTTCATGATGTGTTTCATGTTTCCCAGTTGAAGAAGTGCCATGCAGAGATGGCCAATATTTCCCTGTAAGGATGCTTGACCCTAGAAAGGATAATGATGTTCCACGAAGTGGAGTGTGGACTTCATAAGTATAAGTTTTTATCTCGGTATGAGGGGTATCCCAAGAGTATGAAGGGATGAAGTACTATTGGATATAAAGGAGGTATGATGTTAGTAATATGGAGCAATTGTGATTCTATGATGAGTCTGAGTAATCACGTCTTAGTTTGGTGCAAATAGAAGGAAGGGAGACAATAAAATTGGATGGATTTTAAGTATGCCAGGAAGTTGAATGTTGGGATAATGATCAGTTGCCCGATGATGGGTTCAAGGTTTACAAGTGATGAGATGGGCCATAACCCACAGGCCCCAGGACCTGCCAGGAAGCAAGCACCCTCTTGCTGAAGGAGAAACCCTGGAAGAAGATACGACTTTATCAGCGGACGATCTCATAGGAGTAACGCAAAACTTGAGAGTTGTGAAGAAACGATAGATGTTTGTTTGGCTTGCAGAATCAATGGATTTATCCGAACCTAGTTCGTCGACAAGAGAAATTCTGCAATGCTTGCGAGGATGACCTTGTGTTAGAATGCGAGATTCACTAAACCATATACAGGGTAATGATTTGGGTGCGGGATGGATTGATCACCATACCGACTTACTCTTATTATTCGCCTTGCTATGTGGGATGGTAAATCTGAGTGACTTACCCATAGTAGAGAGACGACGATGAAAACCTTGTTTGAACCTTAGAATGGTGTAAGTATTTTTCCCCTTATACAAGGCAGCTCTTGCCAATCGTAGGTTATACGGTGAGGATCAACCCAGACCCATTTCCTGCAGGAGAAACCATAAATTGATGACCACCATGAGATATCGATAGCTGTTTAGTATTGGCGCCAGACCCGTCAGCTAAGAAGAACCAGTCACAGAGGAACCTTACCAAGATGAAATGACGGAAGTATTGAGGAAAAGGTTATGCCACTACCGGAAGAGCCCAGAGAAGGAATTTTCCCGAGAATTTGAGAAGACTGGCCCCGTCAAGAATAAGGATGGAGTATATGAGTTTTGATGGAACCGTAACAATGCTTCTAAGGGTGGTAGCACCCGAGACCCCGGAGAGGATCGATGGATTTTGAGAAGACCCCAAACCCTAACCTATTTCTTTCTAGCCTCTCCGAATCTCGAGGACGAGATTCATTTTAAGGGTGGTAGGTTTGTAACATCCCAAAATTCTAAATTTTGGAATGTTATAATAAACAGATAGATTGGATTGATTGTTTGATTGGTTGACTGAAAGTGAGTGAATTCGAAACTTTTTGAAAGTTAAATGAGAGGGAATAAAAGGACTTTCCCAAACTTTCACCTTTGCTTTATGATCTCCATGAATTCAAATTCTTTTCATCACAAAACCCTGGAGAGAAGATGACATGACTTCTTCCATTTATTTAAATGACAAGGGGTGTTGAAAATATATGAATTTGATTTGAAAATATTTCCAATTCTGAAACTTTATGCAACTCAATGATTTTCACGAGAGAAGATAAAATGACTTCTTCATAATATACGAAATATGAGTTGGGAGTTTCAAAGGATCAAATTCAAAGTCCTTTTGGAAATTATTTTCAATTTGGAGTATCTGGGTTTTATTCAAATTATTTTTCTCCAAAATAAAAATATATGGAAAATAGGGTAACATGATTCCCTACAATAGAAAATTGGAGAAAAATTAATTTGAAATCATTTTGGTATTTTTAATATGATTTTTATGAGGTTTTAGTGCAGCAGTAGCACTCTTTGCTTTATCTGAATTTTTGTATATTATATTTGACGCTAGAAAAATGTTCATGTTGTAGAAAATCTTTTTCTGAAAATTTTGATATATTATATGCCTATAGTATATTTTCATTTTGGTTTATATTTGTTTTCTGTCAAAATGGTTTTGTTAAAAAGATGATAATAATAATAAAAAGTTCAGCCCCGCCGACCGCGTCAGGCCAGCCGGCCCAGCAAGCGGCCTGGCCAGCCCAGCCTCCAGCCCAGCGCCCGCGCCCCGCACCGCCTACAGCTCGCTCGCCCGCTCGCAGCCCCGCTCGCACGCCGCCTCGCCAGCCACCGGCAGGTGGGACCCACCTGTCGGGTCCGTCCCCGACCTCGCGACTGGAGTCCGTCTCGAGCATGACTCGTCGGCCGCCGCCGTGTCCGAAAGGGACACCGTCCCCTCGCCTTGCCCCTTGCCGAAGCCTCGCTCCTATAAAGCCCCGGGACCCCGACCCCCTTTTCTCTCCTCCTCCCTAGCCGCCGCACTCCGTCACGGGAGTTAGCCGCCGCCGGAGATCACGCCGTCGCCCCCGACCGCTGCCGCCGCCACCGCCGTCACCGTCACCGTCACCGTCGCATCGCGCCGCGCCTCCCCGTGCCTTCGCCCGTCGCCACCGACCCCGGAGCAGCTGGCCCCGTCCGAGGCCGAAGCCGCCGCTGCCGTCTTCCTCCCCGCCGGCGCCGTCAACCGCCGGGGTAAGCCTCGACCGTCCGATCTAGTTTCGACGCTGTAGATTAGATCTGCTAGTTTTTTCTATTACAAACCGTTTTTCCTTAAGTAGTGAACGTTCGTTGCTTTAGTCTTTGCAGCGAACGGTTTTCGTCAGCTAGCATTTGGCAGCAAACGTTCTTTCTGTAGAGCTTTTCTTTTTCTTTTATTTTTTTCAGCTAGGGACCCGTCTGTGAATAATTTATTTATAGATTAGCCCCTACTCTTCAAACGTCTACAACTTTTTACTCGTTTATCCAAATCCAATGAAACCAACGCCCACTTCTTTGTTATGATCTCCTCTATCCAGTAATATAACTTAAACATGTTTTTGAAAGTTTTAAATTTTGAATTAGATCAGATTTGAATTCAAACTTCGTTTGATCGTAATTTGAGTTTCGTAGCTCCGTTTGAGTTGATTCTTTTTGCTAATCAAAGCTCTTGACCTAAAATTTCTGATAAGGCCAAATTCATATAATTTTGGTACTGTTAGAAAATGTTTTCTGTTGCAAGAGTTATTTTCCTATGTTTTGATGTTTTCCGAATTGTTTTCTTCGTTCTTCCCGATCTTTTGAGTGATTGCTAATGTGTGGTTACTATTGCTTGCTCACGATAGATTGAACGGAGTGTAACGAGTAGAACTATCAAGAGTTATGAGTGCAAATCATCTTCATCAACATTGCAGGCAAGTAACACTTTGATCATACCTCTTTTACTACCCAGTTTTATTGCATTAGACAAATCCTCAAACATTGCATGGTTAGGATCTAATTAAATTGTGGGTATCGGGAAGTAGTTGAGGTAGTACCTATTACCTCTTTTATTACCAAACCCTTGGTAGTTACTTCTACATTTGCTTATATTGCTATGCTATGCTAGTAGACGTGGATTGGGTTTGAGTGTATCCATGACAGATGTGAGATTCTTAATATATGGTTAAACTTAAGGTGGCAACTAAAACTCACATCTGGGTGGATTGAGGTACCTGGGTATTCCAGGATTGCCTGTTTCTTTTGGACCGCCACCCAGGTTCAAAGGGATCATGAGATTATTCATGCTAGAAACTTCCGTGTGCAGCCACAAGCTATTATGGGCTCTAGCATAGTTGATTAAGTTGTGTGAACTCTTACAGTGGTATACTAGCAGATGTAGGGGATGTAGGTGTACCGTTCTACCCATCGTATGGTGCTAACGCTTCTGAAAGACTGTGTCTCGGTCATCCGTTTCTCAAACATCATGTACTGCGAGAATCAAGCGGAGGCGATCGAGTCTTGTGGGGAAAAGTGCACAAACCTCTGCAGAGTGTACAATCTAATCATGGTTAGCCGTGTCCCCGGTTATGGACATCTTGAGTATCTAGTTCTTGGATTATCATGTGAATCTCATCATCATGTTACTTTAATTAATTTTGTTGGGTTAATGATGATACTTAATTGGGATTGAGATGCTGTCAACCATCTCAATGTTTCACAACCACCATGATAGTTATATAAAATTTATTCCTTGTAGTAGGGAAAAATTGGCTTTTCACAAAAACATTATAACCATAGAGCTTTTCCACCAGCCATATATGCATGTAGTGATAGCCTTTGTTCATTATTTCTCTATGGTGTGAATTTGCCAGTACATTCAATGTACTGTGGCTGCAAAGTCTCATGTTGCAGCAATCTTACGATGAGTAAGTGATACGTTAGGGTTACGATTTCTACACTCAACTTTGCCGTTCGTGTTGATGGGAATCCACAACCTTGTTACTTCCGCTTTTTGGATTGAGGTAATAGTATTTACGTTACTTTATACATGTGATTTACCTCTGTTATAAATCCTCGAGTACTGTGTGTGTCAGCATACTGATCCAGGGATGACACTTAAGCACAGAGACTTGATCCATTCGGGTCGGGTCGCTACAAGATGGTATCAGAGCACATGTTGACTGTAGGACGTGACCCTAGAAACTGGCAAGCCCATAGGCAAAGATTTTCTCTACAACTTTCTTTTCAAAAAGGATATTTTACCTCCCTTCTCTTTTGAGCTTATTCAAATATTCCTTTTAGTGAGACCATACCCCATTTCCCTTTTGACCACTCAAAGATCTGACTGAATAGAACCACTCCAAGAAGTACAAGATATCGGACAACCAAGACCACTACGGAATGAAGGAGATTCTACCGTGCATCTGAATAATGGAAACTACAACAGTTGAAGACTCCGAAGACTAGGAGAATTTGAAGGCTCTGAAGAATTCCCAGATTTGACATAGTAAGGCTACCCCTATGGAACTTGGCAGACTATGGAAGCTGTCAATACCTGAGATCAAGGTGTATCGGAGAAAGACCGGAACATGGAGAGTTAAAAACTCAAAGTTCTGTCAAGGAAAACCCTAAGGCAGGAGATATCAACTATGGAGAGATAGCTCATGGAAATGACAAGAGTAGAAACACGGTTATCCATGATGTTATCGCCCGCTTATGCTATTGTCACTGTGCTGAGTTAAGCATGTATATGCATGGAAGGATTGGATGGTAGAAGGCTGATGCAACACCTACCAGCAAGATGAAGTTTTAACATTAGCTGGTGTATCACCAGGATCTGGAGCATTACATCAGGATGTTTAAAGATGAACCTTCAGGAAGCAGTATTCGACAAGTAAGCATTTCGTGAAGGACTCATGACCCAGAAGCTGAAAGTAGCCATGATGGAGGAGCAAAACCTCGAGATACCGGAGATTTCATCAAGAACTGAAGGACAGTAGGATCATGGTTCATGTCGAGGTTGATGAAACCCAGAAGTTTGGAACGGAACTCCAGAAATATTAAAGGACGTCACGATAGACTTTGCGACAACAGAGATGATCTGGCAAACGAACTTGAGAAGGACAAGCATGATTGGAAGAAGCCATTGGAGGCATGAACAAGACTTGAAGAGTTTGATGACGTTGAAGATTTATTGACCTTTAGAAGACCAAACCCCTATTATACCTACGTTAGATGCGACGTTTGTGAGCTGTCATTTGTTTGTTGTTTTCCGACAGCCACAATAAAATCTGTCTTTTCAAAACCATTGTTTGTATTGTGTGCATCCCTCTCTATCTCTCTTTTCGGGCAAGCCTTGTTGAGGTCTGTGAAATCTATGCAAAGCCTCCATTTCCCTTTAGCCTTCCAAACTACCACTGGATTTGCCAACCATGTGGGGTGCAATACTCCTCTGACCAAACCAGCTGCCTCAAGTTTCTTGATCTCTTCCGCAATAAACTGCTGCCTCTCCAAGGCCTGCTTCTGATCTTTCTGTCTGACAGGTCGGGCGTGTGGGCAGACAACAAGGTGGTGCTCGATTAATTCCCTGGGAACACTAGGGATATCAGATGGTTGCCAGGAAAACACATCGATATTCGCCCGCAGGAAGGCAACGAGCGCGCTTTCCTATTTGTCATCGAGGGTGGCGCTGATAGTAAAAGTAACATCAACGCCAGCCAGCCCTGCCGGGACCATCTTCACTTGGGGTGCAGCGACCTTGGATCTCTTGCTGTTAGAACACTCCAGCACGTCGTCAACGGGTGCCGTGCACTCGGTGGGGGTACGCTTCCGGACTCTTTGTCGGAGTCTCTACAATCTCTCTTCTTTCCTTTACTTTCCTTGGCGGGAGCTGCCGCTGCTGTTGTCTCTACTGCGACCGCGTCCCGGTACATCTTGTCCACACAAACGATTGCATCCTTCTCATCTGATGGGATGGTGATGACTCCTAGTGGCCAGGCATCTTCAATCTGTTGTAGGCATAGTGTGATGCCGCCATGAACTTAGCTAGGGCCGGGCGTCCAAGAATCCCATTGTACGGCAGGGGGAGATCAACCACATCAAACACAATCCTCTCAGTCCAGTAGTTCAGTTCTCCCCCAAACATTACCGGCAACGTGATCTTCCCCTTAGGACGGCTCCTACCGGGATTAACTCCTTGAAACGTGCCAGTAACCTCTTGCTCTCCCTCTCCTATCTGAAGCTTGCTGATAACTGCTGGGGAAATCAGATTCAACCCGGCCCCGCAGTCCACCAGCATCTTTGTGACCTTGAGGTTGCATATTGTTGGAGAGACCAACAACGGGAAACATCCTACCACAGTGTTATGGCTAGGATGGTCCTCTTCGTCGAAGATGATGGGCGTACGGGACCATTTGAGCGGCTACCGGGCCTTTGGCGCTGGTTCCACGGCATTTACCACAGACCTACAGGTCCATAGCTAGTAGCTAGATGGCTTCTTCTCTCTCTTTGATTATCAATATAAAGTTCTCCTTCATGTTCTTGGAGATCTATTCGATGTAATACTCTTTTCCGATGTGTTTGCCGAGATCCAATGAATTATGGATTTATGATCAGCTTATATATGAATATTATTTGAATCTTCTCTGAATTCTTATATGCATGATTTGATATCTTTGCAAGTCTCTTCGAACTATCGATTTGGTTTGGCCAATTAGATTGGTTTTTCTTGCAATGGGAGAAGTGCTTAGCTTTGGGTTCAATCTTGCAGTGCTTGATGCTATTGACAGAAGGGGAACCAACACGTATTGTATTGTTGCCATCGAGGGTAAAAAGATGGGGTTTTCATCATATTGCTTGAGTTAATTCCTCTACATCATGTCATCTTACTTAAGGCATTACTCCATTCTTTATGAACTTAATACTCTAGAGACATGCTGGATAGCAGTCGCTGGGTGGAGTAATAGTAGTAGATGCATAATCATTTCGGTCTACTTGACACAGACGTGATGCCTATGTTCATGATCATTGCCTTAGATATCGCCATAACTTTGCGCTTTTCTATCAATTGCTCGGCAGTAATTTGTTCACCTACAGTAATAATTCCATTCTCGAGAGAAGCCTCTAGTGAAACCTATGGCCCCCGGGTCTATTTTCCATCATATAAGTTTCCGATCTACAATTCTAGTTTCCTATTTACTTTCTTTGCAATCTTTTCCTTTCCGTTCCATAAACCAAAAATACCAAAAGCATTACTTTACCGTTTATCCATCTCTATTCGATCTCACGTTGCAAGTAACCGTGAAGGGATTGACAACCCCTTTATCGCGTTGGGTGCAAGTTGGTGTTTGTTTGTGCATGTATTCGGTGGCTTGCGCATTGTCTCCTACTAGATTGATACCTTGGTTCTCAAAACTAAGGGAAATACTTACTCTACTTTGCTGCATCACCCTTTCCTGTTCAAGGCAAAAACCAACGCAAGCTCAAGAGGTAGCAGAGACCAACAGGGTTGTCTCACTATCTTGAACGTTATCTGCATTACTTCCATTACCATTACATAATGGGGCACTCTTCTCCAATAGTTACATAATGGGGCACTCTTCTCCAATATCCTATTAGTATTCTGAAAGAGGAACAAGTAGAGACATAACAGGTTTAGCATGTAGTATAAGAAACTCATTTTGGTAAACTAGTTCAATAGTAAGGATGACAAGATTATACTAACTCGTCTTCTATTGCAAGGTATTACACCCTCCATTCCTAAATACAAGTATTTTTTAGAGATTCCGATATGGACTACATACGGAGCAATATGAATGAATGTACACTCTAAAATATGTCTAAAAACAACCATACGTAGTCTTTATTAAAATATTCAAAATGACTTATATTTAGAAATAGAGGAAGTACATAATAACACCATGAAACAAACTTATATATATGTACTATGGTCACTTTATTGTCCATATCATCCTAGTTTATGTTGCCAAATAAATATAGAGACACAGTTCAAGTCATACTCGTTTAAGACAAAGCAGCATAAACAGAATATAAGTGTGGGAAAGTACACAACACTAACAACACTTGTAATGTGCATGACATGAGAACATAACTATTTATACAATTGAAACTGAAGTCAACATAGAGCAAGAAGTTACAATAGCAACCAGTTAAAGAAACGGGTTTAAAACATACCTGTTGCGCCATTAGATTTCCGATTGGATCCTTCAAATTTGAAATTAGTTGGTATGAGTAAATAAAGTGATGCCAGCTTCGTGTTTTCTTGAGACATAATGGCAATTCAAGCAAGATAGCAAACAAGACATTTTTGGTATTTTTGATTTTGAATGAGATAAATAAAGGAAAATAAAAAGTAGAACAAGTAAATG
The DNA here is from genome assembly GCF_018294505.1 of Triticum aestivum. Lineage (NCBI taxonomy): Eukaryota > Viridiplantae > Streptophyta > Magnoliopsida > Poales > Poaceae > Triticum > Triticum aestivum. The sequence continues at coordinate 518,326,497 of NC_057814.1, forward strand.
ATAAATATGTGTGAAGGGACCTTGCTTTGTTTGATGAAGTCGCCCCGGCAACGGCGACATAAACTATTCTTGCTACTTGCGGTAGGCATTGGGATTTCCGTGAAGAGGAAGGGTGAAGTAGTATAGTAGTAGAAAGTATTTCCCTCACTAAAGAACCAAGGTTTATTGAACCAATAGGAGATTCACACAAACAAAGGTCGTCAGTACCTGCACACACACAAACAAATACTTGCACCCAAAGCGGGCAAGAGGGTTGGGAATAACCTTGTACTCGTTAATTGCAAGGATTAATTCGGATACTAGTAGATATATAAATTGCAGAACTAAATAAATGTAATTAAATTGCAGCAAGGTTTTAGGGCTCCGTAATTTGAGGTGAATGGGCCCGAGGGCCATAGCTTTCACTAGAGGCATCACTCCCAAGAACATACAAAATAGTGGGTACATACAGTTGGACAATTGATATAAAAGTGCATAGTTATGATGTTATTTATGGCATGATCAGTACATAGGCATTATGCCTGTGACAAGTAGACTGACATCCATCTGCAACGGGAATCTTTGATGTTTTGTGCAAGCATAATGTATCACAACACTGGATTCACTATGATGAACATGATGCAACGTAGCATCCTTCTATAAAAGGAACCTAAAAAATACGACGGAATTTTGCCATGTTATGTTTTCTTTGTCCGACATAATCTCACATTGATTCCATTTAAGTATAATCCTTCTTTTAGTTAACATGATGTCCTCACCCGTTTTAGTCGGCAATCAAATCCTTCATTTTTCTAATTTGGTAGCCCAAACACATTGAATTTTAGAGATCCTTCCTTTTAATTATCCTAGCTTTTTTTGAACTTTTAATTATCCTACCTTTTTACCTCAAGTCCTTCCTTTAATTAGCCTCATTTATTTGAATATTCTATTTATTAAGACCACAATCTTTCTTTTAATCATTCCACCGGTTTACCCATAATCCTTTCTTTAATTAGCCCCCGTCCCGGCGTCGCCCGCTGCGGCGGCACAGGGGAACACTAGCGGCACCGCCACTGGATCCCCCCCACATTTCCTGCTTCGCCGCCACCAGAGGGGACGCTGACAAAGACCGCGTGCGCCCCTGGGAAGGTGGTGGCGGGGCGCAATCCACCCCCCCTCGCAGATGGTGTTGCTTTGCGTTCGGCGGCTGGGGACTCGACAGGGGTCCACCCGGGGCGCCTGTCCTCATCCGGGCGGCTGCCTTCCTCATCTGGGCGGCTGCCTTCTCATCGCGGGAGGTCCTGGTGGGGCGTGCGGCTGTCATCTTGCAAGGTAGGTAGAGGCGATTTGGTTCCTTAGGGGTCCTCTACCCGAGGTGGTCACGGCGGCTGGCCAGCGTAGGGAAGCCGGGGCGGCGGCCCCGGAGACGCGGTGGCAAGGTGGTTGCGGCGGACCGGTGGCTTTCTCGTGTGGAGGCCGCGGGTCTGGGGCCAGCGCCAAAATCCGGCGGTGCTCGTTTTCGTCGCGGAGGGCCTCCGTGTGTGGCAGGCTGGCCGATGTGTGGTGACTATGGCCGGCTGCTGCCGATCCATGGTGGTGGCGGTGTGCCATGGATCTGGAAGGTGGTGCAGCGACGCCACATCTCGAGGGCGCATGGCGTGTGGTTCTGCTCTTGGCAGTTTCCGGCACCGCTGCGATTTGTGGACGGGGCATGACGACACGTGGATTCGTCCTTCCGTTGTTCGTGGTAGTTGGGAGTGGTGCATGGCGGAGGCTCCATGCGAGGTCATGGCGGAGGTGGTGGTGGTTGATGTGCTGCATGATGCGACGCCTCCTATGGCTGTAGTCGGCCTGATTGTGCAGCTCTGGTGGACTTTGGGTGTTTCAATCTTAGGCTGGGAGAAATCCTTGCTTCGTCTATGGAGGCTAGCAACGTCGACGCCCGTGGGTGCCGTACCCTCCTTGGAGGTGTTGTTTTGGCCCTGATCCAACTTCCTTCCTCGTGCTCAGGGGAAACCCTTGGTCCGACCTATGGACCAGGCTGCGGCGGCGTCGTTCCCTTCTTGAAGGCATCGTCTAGTTGCTCGAGGAGTCTCGATGGTGCGGCTCGGTTCAGTGTCGGCTACTGCTTTGGGCGTGGGCCTTCGAGGCACAATATACTCCATCATCGGCGCTGTCTCGACTACTCCCTCGCTAGGATCACCCGGGCCCTGCCGTCCACTTGCCGACTTCTTCTTGGCACAATGGGTGGGGTACGTTGGTTTGTGTTATCCTTGGGTCTTGGTAGTGTTGTAGAGGTCTTCGGCATTGGTGTGAAGCGGCTCGGTTGCTCTGTGATTTGCCTCATCGCCATTGGTATGAGGTTGATTGTCACGACCGGTTTTTCAATAAAATATTTATTGAGAGACCAATCCCTTTTACGGACTAGAGGAAGAATTCCTTCTCACTGGTAGACAATATCTTGGTCACAGAAGAAAAATACCAGGAGTACTAAATATAATACAAGGTTGAGCAGAGACTGCCCAACAATTTATTACATGCACGCCGCTAAAACAAGGCGGCGGATAGGGTGGCAAACTACTAACTTACAATAACAACGGTGGTGGAAATATCACCGCGAAGCGAGTGATATGATTCCAGAAGACTACAGCTCTTCGAGCGTCGGAGTGAGGCTCGAGGAGACTTATTGCGGGTGGCGGAAGCGTATACAATACAAGTGACCAATGTCCGGGATCGCGCAGGACTGACTGGGACTCCTCTAGGCATCGGACGCGCTATCAAACTCTTCATCCAAGAGATCGCCTTCGTCAACATCTGGCCAAATCAACAAGCCAGGTAAATACTATGAAAGTACTCGCAAGACAGTTCGGACATAAGATATAACAAATGTAAACATGAAGCATATGAACAAGTTAACCGGTGCGATTAGACATAGCGGTAATAAATACTGGGTGCCAAGCGAGGGTCTGAATGACGCCTCGAGCGGAAACTGCAGAATAGTAATACTGGTGCCAAACGAGTGTCTGAAAGACTCCTCGAGCGGAAAATGCGGAATATTAATGCGGGTGCCAAACGAGTGTCTGAAGGACTCCTCGAGCGGAAAATGCGGAATATTAATGCGGGTGCCAAACGAGTTTCTGAAAGACTCCTCGAGCGGAAAATGCGGAATAATAATGCCACAGTAGGGCGTCGGGGCGACACCACATAAAGGGCTTATAACAGAAAATAAATACAGTGCATGCCGTAGTCGGACGTCTGAGCGACATCACATAAAGGGCTTATATTGAAAGTGAGAAACAAGTACACGCCACAGTCGGACATCTGCGCGACGTCTCATAAAGGGCTTATATCACAACTCATTAATACAATAGTCGGGAACATAAATTATCACAAGCATGAGACAAATATGAAGTTAGTCCATCCACAGGAATAAGAATAAATCTGAATTTACCACTTGAGCTTGTTCACCGGGGACAAGTTTTTCACACAGATAGATATGGATATACTACTTACACTGCTTGATCATGGATACGATGATTTGGAAAGAATTGACTCTGCAGAGTTTGTACTTAACCACAGCCAACGGATTTCAGTAGTCACGGGGACTAATTCCGTCTACGGTGTTTTGGAAGAAACACGTCTAACCAGTACACACCCAATTTAACCATCCGAAGCCAGGGATCACCCTCGGCAACATTCAAGAAAAACCTTGAGACGGGGAGGCTACAACCTCGCATAGCATGGGATCAAATTTCTATACGCGCGCTTTAAGGGGGTGCCCCCCTCTCGGTCCCAACCGGAAACACCCATGCCCCCTGACCGAATGACTGGCTTTAATCCTGGGCCAAGGTACCATCATCCCGGCCTCTCTGTTTGGTGTGTACACGGAAAGAGGTTACCAACTTACTAAACCGCATCCTGGCAATGAGACATGTGGTAGCACGGAAAGGGGAAAGCACGGTAACGCGGCTCCAACCACGTTAACGTCGGAGAAAGTCGGATGACGCAAGGCTGGTATGCTACAACAGTACCACCTTGCTGCCCTTCATGTCACCACATGATTAGGCCACCTCTCATCAGAGGTCATCGCAACTTTGGAACATGCGGGAAAAGATCGATAACGTGGCTCCAACCACGTTAACGTCGAAGAAAGTTGGATGACGCAAGGCTGGTATGCTACAACAGTACCACCTTGCTGCCCTTCATGTCACCACATGATTAGGCCACCTCTCATCAGAGGTCATCGCAACTTTGGAACAACCGGGTCGTTGCCTTACAAGCAACGAGGTATTTACCGACACTCATTTGCCACGCACAAACTCTCACGTGAACATGTAAAACACCTGTCATATCAAATGTTCAAAACATGCTTGCCTGGTTCGGAGAAGTCGGAGTCTAGCTCGGTGAAGTTCGCGGCTCCGTCACCTCACCCGGAACCTACGGCAATCACGAAACGGGTACTAACGTGAAAACCAACACATGCACAGAAACTTTTCCAAATATTTTTCAAATAAATCCCATACAAAACTAGACAAAATTTGAAGATTGGCAGAAAAAGAATCACTCAAAAATACCTTTTTATTAAAAAGTTATAACGGTTTCTGTCCAGGGACTTATTTGTAATGAAACAGAAAAGTTCCAGGGTTTTAACTGAGAAAACAGAAAACGCTTCGGTTGGGAATGCGCAAGCGCAAAGGAGAAAACGTATTCTGCCCGAAGGCGCCAACAAAAAACGGTTCGCGAATAAGAGAACAGAGGCTGACACGCGGGGTCCACATGTCAGGTTTGAAAAGCTCGCCGGCGCCCGAAGACTGCGGTGGACGCCGGCATCGAACCACGGCGAGTTAGGAGGAACGGAGGGTACCAAGAGCTTCAGCGTCCTCTTCCGCGTCGGTGGGTGGTGGACTCGTCCAACGGGGAGCACCACTTAGACGACGACACTTTCTCCGGCGGACGGCGGCTCGGGTGAGGATGGGGGACTCCGGTGGAGGGCTGCAAGCTTCAAATTGAAGTGCGGGTCAGAAAGAGGGATGCATGGTGAAGCTACTGGCAAGAGAATGGAGGCGGAGGAGCACACACGGGGGCGAATCGGGCTGGATCCCGTGGCGGGTCGCGGCGGCCGGAGTCGAGGAAGGAGACCTCCTCGGGCTCTTCCAGTGGCTAGGCGTGCTCTAGGGGGAGTGCAGGGCTGGTGGGTGCTCGAGTTGAAGCTCGGGGCCTCTATTTATAGGCAGATCGGCGGGGTGGCCGTGAATGGAGAATCTCCGGCGAGCGATTACGGCGGAGCAGTGGATTGGCAGGGGGTTTGAGCGGCCGGGCAGCATCAGTGGAGGTTACTGGATTCGTTTTGCACCTAAACGGGGTCGGTCTTGGCGTAATGGCGTCGGTCCACGGTGAGGTGACCGCACGGGCTCAACGGCGGTAGAGAGCGCGCTCCGCGCCCTGCGGTTCACGACGAGAGCGGCAGCGCGTTCGGGGGAGTGGAAGGCCACGCGGCGAGCTCCGGTGGTTTGGGCGGCGCTGGGTGGCGTTGTCGGCGCCGTGTCTCCCGCGGGCGTCCGCAAAGCCGCCGCCGGCGTCGGTCACGGGGCGGCGCACCTTCTGCTGCTCGTCGCTGATGCCCGCAAGACGCCAGGCGTTCGTGCGGTGCAGGAACAAGGGGGCGGGGACGAGGAGCAAGGCGACGCGGTGGCACTGGCGAGATCGACGTCCTCCTCTGAAGAAAACGACAGCAGCCACTGACTGAATCTCTGAACTTTCTGAACTTTGACAAAGACAGTGCACTGCAGGTGTTCGACAGAAGGTTTTGGCTATGAGATAAATTTTTCTGGAGCTGTAACTTGGTGAGATGACCACTTAATGCACCCAGAGGCTGCCTGATTTTACTTGGAATTTTTGGAGAAGGTTTGAAATGAATTTCACCAAATTTGACAAATCTGGTCCAAACTTGCAGCAGGTGTAGTTTGAAAATTTTGAACTGAAGACCAGTGGATCTTCATGGTTCTAGGTTGAGGGTACAAAGGACCAAGGAGGAGAGTTGGTTTGGGGCAAAAATCAAAACAGAAAATGGAGTTCCTTTGTAAATCTCCAAGTGGTAGAATAGAAGACGGAAATTTGTTTGAATATAATTTGAATGGAAATAATCACATGGGGAGGTTCAACTTGCTGGATTTGATGCAAATCATGATCTAGAGGTGAGGGAGTGGTTAGGAGAGAGGATTTGCACTAATGCCATGGCAAGAAGGAATTGTTGAAAGTGGCAAAGGATTTTCCAAAAGCCATAGTGCAAAATTCAAAAAGGTTTTCAAAAGTTATCTTCCCCAAAAGAAAAACATTTTGTCTTGAGTCCAAATGAAAGGCAAGAACTTCCAAGACCAAAGGCAGATCTTGGGTGAATCCAAATAAAACTTTTTCCATAAGGAAAATTATTTGGGGGTGAGAGTTCTCTTAAAGGAAAAATTTAAATCACTCCCCTCAAGTCAAATAGAAATCTTTTGAAAAAAACCAAATAAAAACTTGGGTGTCACAACACCTACCCCCTTAGGAAAAATCTCGTCCTCGAGATTTCTGCTGATCCTCAAATAGATGTGGATACTCTGCTCGAAGGAAATCTTCCCTTTCCCATGTAGCTTCATCCTCAGTGTGGTTGCTCCACTGAACCCTGAAAACCTTGTCGTTTTCTGACGGGTCGTCCGTTCAGACTCTTCTAAAATCTTTACAGGCCTTTCTCTGTAGGTGAGATCTGGTTGCATATCAATGTCCTCATGAGGTACATGTTTTTCTGGGTTGCTCACACATTTTATTAACTGTGAGACGTGGAACACGTCATGGACGTCTGACAGCTCCTTGGGGAGGTCTAGTTGGTAGGCCACCGTGCCTCTTCGTGCCTTCACACAAAATGGTCCAATAAATCTTGGGGCTAGCTTCCCCTTAATTTTGAACCGTTGCAGACCCCTCATAGGAGATACTCGGAGGTATACGGAATCACCAGGTTCAAAGCTGACCTCACGGTGCTTCTGATCATAGTAGCTCTTTTGTCGGCTCTGTGCTGTCTTGAGTCTGTCCCTGATTTGTTTAACTTTCTCCTCGGCCTCTTTAAGCATGTCTGGGCCGAAGATACGGCTGTCACCTATTTCTGACCAATTCAGAGGGGTACGACATCTTCGTCCGTACAACGCTTCAAAGGGTGCCATTTGCAAGCTGGCTTGGTAACTGTTGTTGTAAGCAAATTCGGCATACGGCAAACTCTCTTCCCAACTGGATCCATAGGTGAGCACACAGGCTCTTAGCATATCCTCTAGGATTTGGTTTACACGTTCCGTTTGTCCATCGGTCTGAGGGTGGTATGCTATACTGAAAGCCAGTTGCGTGCCAGAGCTTGTTGTAGGTGATCCCAAAATTTGGAGACGAATTGGGTGCCTCGGTCTGATATTATAGTCTTTGGGACTCCGTGCAAGCAAACTATACGGGAGAGATAAAGTTTTGCCAGTCTTTGTGTGGAGTAGGTAGTCCTCACGGGAATGAAATGAGCAACCTTGGTTAGTCGGTCTGTGATGACCCATATGGCGTCATTTCCGCGTTGTGATCGGGGTAATCCGACAATGAAGTCCATTCCGATTTCATCCCATTTCCACTCCGGTATCCTGTTAGGCTGGAGTAGCCCTGCTGGCTTTTGGTGCTCGGCCTTGATGCGCTGACATGAATCGCAACAAGCTATGAACGTGGCTATATCTCTTTTCATACCGTGCCACCAAAATCTTTCCTGGATGTCCTTGTACATTTTGGTTCCTCCAGGATGGATCGAGTATGGGGCGGTGTGGCTTTCCGTCAAGATCTGTTGCTTGAGTTCCTCAATGTTAGGTACGCAAAGTCTGTCTCGGTACCATAATGTTCCTTCACTGTCCGTGACGAATTCTGAAGTCTTACTAAGATTCATTTTCTTCTTTATGCCTTCGATACTGGGATGTCCCTGTTGAGCCTTCTTGATTTGTTCCACTAGGGTGGGTTGTATCTCCAGGTTCGATACGGTGCCCTCAGAGACTAACATCATGTTGAGCCTAGTGAACTCTCGCTGAAACTCAGGCCTCAAATTTTGCTGACCGTCACTGTCCGGGCTGGGGTTTCGACTAAGGGCATCGGCCACTACATTTGGTTTCCCTGGGTGGTAGTGAATACCGACGTCATAGTCCTTGACCAGTTCCAACCAGCGTCGTTGGCGTAAATTCAGCTCTGGCTGTGTGAAAATATATTTGAGGCTCTTATGGTCCGTATATATTTCACAGCGATTTCCCAACAGAAAGTGCCTCCACTCCTTGAGTGCATGTATAACTGCTGCTAGCTCCAGGTCATGTGTTGGGTAATTTTCCTCATGTTTTCGAAGCTGCCTGGAGGCATATGCGACAACCTTTCCATCCTGCATTAGCACACATCCGAGACCTTTTCGGGACGCGTCACAATACACTTCAAAGCTCTTGCGTATGTCTGGTACGGTTAAGACCGGTGCGGTTGTCAGTTTCTTCTTGAGTTCTTGGAAGCTCTGCTCGTATGCTTCCGTCCATACAAATTTCTTGTCCTTCTTGAGTAACTGTGTTATAGGTTTTGCCACAGTGGAGAATCCTTCAATAAATCTCCTGTAATATCCGGCCATTCCTAGGAAACTCCGCACATCTGTAACATTCGCGGGTGGCTTCCAGTCTAGTATGGCCTTGACTTTTTCTGGGTCTACGGCCACACCTTCTTGGTTCAATATATGGCCCAAGAAACCAAGTTGTCTTAGCCAAAATTCGCATTTGCTAAATTTGGCGTACAACTGATGTTTCCTCAATTCTCCCAAAACAATTCTGAGGTGCTCAGCATGCTCTTCTGGTGTCCTTGAGTAAACCAGAATATCGTCAATGAATACCACCACAAATTTGTCCATGAATTTCATGAACACATTGTTCATGAGGTGGACGAAATATGCGGGGGCGTTCGTTAGTCCAAAAGGCATCACTGTAAACTCGTATAACCCATATCTGGAAGTGAAAGCTGTCTTGGGAATATCTTCCGTCCGTACCTTCAATTGGTGATATCCCGATCTCAAATCATCTTTTGAGAATACCTTGGCCTGTGCGAGCTGGTCAAACAAATCATTTATTCGTGGCATCGGATATTTGTTTTTGATGGTGACCATATTGAGGGCTCGATAGTCTATGCACAGCCTCAGTGTCCCATCTTTCTTTTTGGCGAACAACACAGGCGAACCCCAAGGTGAGGAGCTGGCTCGAATAAATCCTTTGTCCAACAATTCCTTTATCTGCTTCTTCAACTCCACCAATTCTGAGGGTGCCATTCTATACGGCTTTTTATAGATGGGGGCGGTGCCAGGTGCTAGTTCAATGCTGAATTCTATCTCTCGGTCTGGTGGCATGCCTGGTAGTTCTTCCGGGAACACATCAGGGAACTCGCATACCACTAGAACTTTTCTCAGTTCCGCAATGTCCATTTTGTTCAATTTTGGTTTCTGGGATTGTGGCCTTTCTTGAGCGGAAACTCTTATAGTCTTACCGTGATGGTGAGTGAGAATCACTGTCCGATTGAAACAGTCGATGAATCCTTTGTTGGTGGTCAACCAGTCCATCCCTAAAATGACATCCAGTCCTTTACTTTCCAACACGATGAGATTCGCGTGGAATTGTAGTCCTTCGAACTCAATGACCACTCCTTGGCAGTAACCTTGAGCGATTTGCTTATTTCCGAGGGACTTGATGATCATAGATTTTTCCAAGGGAAGTATCGGAAAACCGTGTTGCGAAACAAAACTCTTCGAAACGAACGAATGGGAAGCTCCAGAATCAAACAAAACCGTGGCAGGTACTGTGTTGACAGGGAACGTACCGAGCACGATGTCTGGGGCATTCTGCGCTTCTTCCCTGGTCACATGGTTCAGGTGACCCTTCCTGTGGTTGTTGTTGGGGTTGAAGTTGTTGTGCTTGGGGGCTGGATTGTTCCCACCATTGTTCGGCTTGGGTGCCGAGTCTCTCGGCTTCGGGCACTGTTTAGCATAATGCCCTTGTTAACCACAAGCATAGCAGGTGACCCCTGGACGGTATGTGAACTCCTTGTCCCTGGCATGAAACTGTCCGACGGGCCTTGGCTCATTAGTCGTGGATCTCCTTGCGTCTGTCCTTGGGACCTCAGTCTTGCCTCGGTTGCTGCGGGCAAGAGTCGTCTTGTCCCTCTTCCGCTTACGGATATCTTCTAGACTACGACGCTCATTCTCCAAGGTGATGGCCTTGTCCACTAGAGTCTTAAAATCCGGAAAGGTGTGTACGATCAGTTGGCATCTTAACGCTGGTGCCAGGCCGTCCAGGAATTTTTCCATCTTCTTGTTTTCTGTCATGTGCTCGTCGTAGGCATAACGAGACAGCTGGGTGAACTGACCGTTGTATTCTGTGACGGACATGCCTCTTTTCTTTAGGTCATCAAACTCTCTCTTCTTGATCTTTAGGATGCTCCTGGGGATGTGTGCCCCACGGAAGCCTTCCTTGAATTCTTCCCAGGTGATGTTGTGTTCCCTGGGATGCATGTGTAGGAAGTTTTCCCACCATGCTGCGGCTGCTCCAGTAAGGTAGTGTCGTGCATAAAGCACCTTCTCATGATCTGAGCACTGAGCAATAATCAGTTTCCTTTCAATCTCACGAAGCCAATCATCGGCTTCCAGCGGTCTATCGGTGTGAGCAAAAGTTGAGGGGCGAGTCTTCTGTAACTCAGATAACTTGGAATGTGGTTGATAGGGTTCACGGTGGTTTCCCATATTGATGACATGATTCATCATCTCTTGGTGCTGTTGCTGGCTTTGCTCGAAGAGACGGCATACTTGAGACAGTGCTGCTTTGCTGTCTGGTTGGCTGGACTGACCCTGAGTGAAATTGTTGCTGGTCTGCGTCCCGTAAACCTCTTCTGGCTGATTGGGCATAGAGAGAGTCCATGGGCGAGACATTTTTCCAGTCTGGGGTATTATTTGCAAAACCCATGAGAAAAACTGTGTAGCACAAGAAAAGTCTTGCAAAGGCGATAATCAAAGAGGCTTCAAGGTTTTCAAAGAAACACAAATGATTTTTCACGGAGAAGAAGTGCTTAACATAAAACTTACATGCGAAAAGCAAACACATGATACAGCACTCAGGATGCGCGTACACATCCTGACATGTTATTTTAAAAAAACTAGCGTACATATAAAACAACACATCATACAAGCAGGCCTAAGACGTGGCTACTCGGTGCACTCAGTCGGAGATGGTGAAGATCTCCTTCCCCTTGCCGATGGCAAGGCTCAGCGGTCCAGGAGAATCAACCTCCTCCTCTCTAGCTGGCTCCTGGCGCGCGACGCTGTGCGGCGGTGATGGAGCGGGAGCGACTGGTGGTAGAGCGCGTGCGGCAGGCGGTGCGGCTCTGACTGGAGTAGGAGCGATGACTCGGTCGAACTCCTCAGTGGTAGGCAGATGGCGAGCAGTGGCAAAAACGGCCGGTGCATACGAGGCTGAAGATGAGACGAATGTGAGAGGCGGCGCCGTGTGGAGAAGCTCCTTCCTGCTGGCAGGACCGCCCCGGACTAAGTCCATGCGGGCAGCCACAAGATCATCTACGAGGTTGTCGAAAGACTCCTCCAGAGCCTTGAGATACTCCACAACCATCTCGATGGCTTCATCTCGTTCTCCCCGATGGCAGGCGAACGCATAGTGGCTGGTGTAAGGCACATGGCATGGGAGGTAGCGGTAGCGACGAGTCTTCATCGTAGGAAGGATGTCCCGAAGGCGAGCTATCGCCTCGCGGGCAGCCATCTGCATGGCATGCCTCTCCGTAGGCATGGCCCTTCCCGTAAAACGGAAGTGACGAGCAGCAGAACGTCCTCCCCTGAACTGCACCACGGCTTGGTGCATAGACACGTCGTCACTGAGCTTGTGCTGATAGAGCGTGAACTCCGGGCGAGCTGCTGGCCCGATCGCGAGCTTGGTGATGGAGACAAGGAGCTTGACAAACCCCTCGGGCACGTTGGTGAACACTCGATTCTCACAGCCGCTGCCAGCCATCTACAAAAGTAGGCAAAATTTCTGAGTAGTCATGTCATAAATTTATGATGACCAACAGAAAATAGCTACAACTGCAAAAATGCTGAAAAGGCACAAAAGACGCTAATAACCGATTAGCGATCGCACCTAGTGGCTTCCTACAGTCAGCCTGGCTCTGATACCAAGCTTGTCACGACCAGTTTTTCAATAAAATATTTATTGAGAGACCAATCCCTTTTACGGACTAGAGGAAGAATTCCTTCTCACTTGTAGACAATATCTTGGTCACAGAAGAAAAATACCAGGAGTTCTAAATATAATACAAGGTTGAGCAGAGACTGCCCAACAATTTATTACATGCACGCCGCTAAAACAAGGCGGTGGATAGGGTGGCAAACTACTAACTTACGATAACAACGGTGGTGGAAATATCACCGCGAAGCGAGTGATATGATTCTAGAAGACTACAGCTCTTCGAGCGTCGGAGTGAGGCTCGAGGAGACTTATTGCGGGTGGTGGAAGCGTATACAATACAAGTGACCAATGTCCGGGATCGCGCAGGACTGACTGGGACTCCTCTAGGCATCGGACGCGCTATCAAACTCTTCATCCAAGAGATCGCCTTCGTCAACATCTGGCCAAATCAACAAGCCAGGTGAGTACTATGAAAGTACTCGCAAGACAGTTCGGACATAAGATATAACAAATGTAAACATGAAGCATATGAACAAGTTAACCGGTGCGATTAGACATAGCGGTAATAAATACTAGGTGCCAAGCGAGGGTCTGAATGACGCCTCGAGCGGAAACTACAGAATAGTAATACTGGTGCCAAACGAGTGTCTGAAAGACTCCTCGAGCGGAAAATGCGGAATATTAATGCGGGTGCCAAACGAGTGTCGGAAGGACTCCTAGAGCGGAAAATGCGGAATATTAATGCGGGTGCCAAATGAGTGTCTGAAAGACTCCTCGAGCGGAAAATGCGGAATAATAATGCCACAGTCGGGCGTCGGGGCGACACCACATAAAGGGCTTATAACAGAAAATAAAGACAGTGCATGCCGCAGTCGGACGTCTGAGCGACATCACATAAAGGGCTTATATTTAAAGTGAGAAACGAGTACACGCCACAGTCGGACGTCTGCGCGACGTCTCATAAAGGGCTTATATCACAACTCATTAATACAATAGTCGGGAACATAAATTATCACAAGCATGAGACAAATATGAAGTTAGTCCATCCACAGGAATAACAATAAATCTGAATTTACCACTTGAGCTTGTTCACCGGGGACAAGTTTTTCACACAGATAGATATGGATATACTACTTACACTGCTTGATCATGGATACGATGATTTGGAAAGAATTGACTTTGCAGAGTTTGTACTTAACCACATCCAACGGATTTCAGTAGTCACGGGGACTAGTTCCGTCTACGGTGTTTTGGAAGAAACACGTCTAACCAGTACACACCCAATTTAACCATCCGAAGCCAGGGATCACCCTCGGCAACATTCAAGAAAAACCTTGAGACGGGGAGGCTACAACCTCGCTTAGCATGGGATCAAATTTCTATACGCGCGCTTTAAGGGGGTGCCCCCCCTCTCGGTCCCAACCGGAAACACCCATGCCCCCTGACCGAATGACTGGCTTTAATCCTGGGCCAAGGTACCATCATCCCGGCCTCTCTGTTTGGTGTGTACACGGAAAGAGGTTACCAACTTACTAAACCGCATCCTGGCAATGAGACATGTGGTAGCACGGAAAGGGGAAAGAACGGTAACGCGGCTCCAACCACGTTAACGTCGGAGAAAGTCGGATGACGCAAGGCTGGTATGCTACAACAGTACCACCTTGCTGCCCTTCATGTCACCACATGATTAGGCCACCTCTCATCAGAGGTCATCGCAACTTTGGAACATGCGGGAAAAGATCGATAACGTGGCTCCAACCACGTTAACGTCGAAGAAAGTTGGATGACGCAAGGCTGGTATGCTACAACAGTACCATCTTGCTGCCCTTCATGTCACCACATGATTAGGCCACCTCTCATCAGAGGTCATCGCAACTTTGGAACAACCGGGTCGTTGCCTTACAAGCAATGAGGTATTTACCGACACTCATTTGCCACGCACAAACTCTCACGTGAACATGTAAAACACCTGTCATATCAAATGTTCAAAACATGCTTGCCTGGTTCGGAGAAGTCGGAGTCTAGCTCGGCGAAATTCGCGGCTCCGTCACCTCTCCCGGAACCTACGGCAATCACGAAACGGGTACTAACGTGAAAACCAACACATGCACAGAAACTTTTCCAAATATTTTTCAAATAAACCCCATAAAAAACTAGACAAAATTTGAAGATTGTCAGAAAAAGAATCACTCAAAAATACCTTTTTATTAAAAAGTTATAACAGTTTCTGTCCAGGGACTTATCTGTAATGAAACAGAAAAGTTCCAGGGTTTTAACTGAGAAAACAGAAAACGCTTCGGTTGGGAATGCACAAGCGCAAAGGAGAAAACGTATTCTGCCCGAAGGCGCCAACAAAAAACGGTTCGCGAATAAAAGAACAGAGGCTGACACGCGGGGTCCACATGTCAGGTTTGAAAAGCTCGCCGGCGCCCGAAGACTGCGGTGGACGCCGGTGTCGAACCACGGCGAGTTAGGAGGAACGGAGGGTACCAAGAGCTTCAGCGTCCTCTTCCGCGTCGGTGGGTGGTGGACTCGTCCAACGGGGAGCACCACGTAGACGACGACACTTTCTCCGGCGGACGGCGGCTCGGGTGAGGATGGGGGACTCCGGTGGAGGGCTGCAAGCTTCAAATTGAAGTGCGGGTCAGAAAGGGGGATGCATGGTGAAGCTACTGGCAAGAGAATGGAGGTGGAGGAGCACACACGGGGGCGAATCGGGCTGGATCCCGTGGCGGGTCGCGGCGGCCGGAGTCGAGGAAGGAGACCTCCTCGGGCTCTTCCAGTGGCTAGGCGTGCTCTAGGGGGAGTGCAGGGCTGGTGGGTGCTCGAGTTGAAGCTCGGGGCCTCTATTTATAGGCAGATCGGCGGGGTGGCCGTGAACGGAGAATCTCCGGCGAGCGATTACGGCGGAGGAGTGGATTGGCAGGGGGTTTGAGCGGCCGGGCAGCATCAGTGGAGGTTACTGGTTTCGTTTTGCAGCTAAACGGGGTCGGTCTTAGCGTAATGGCGTCGGTCCACGGTGAGGTGACCGCACGGGCTCAACGGCGGCAGAGAGCGCGCTCCGCGCCCTGCGGTTCACGACGAGAGCGGCAGCGCGTTCGGGGGAGTGGAAGGCCACGCGGCGAGCTCCGGTGGTTTGGGCGGCGCTGGGTGGCGTCGTCGGTGCCGTGTCTCCCGCTGGCGTCCGCAAAGCCGCCGCCGGCGTCAGTCACGGGGCGGCGCACCTTCTGCTGCTCGTCGCCGACGCCCGCAAGACGCCAGGCGTTTGTGCGGTGCAGGAACAAGGGGGCGGGGACGAGGAGCAAGGCGACGCGGTGGCACTGGCGAGATCGATGTCCTCCTCTGAAGAAAACGACAGCAGCCACTGACTGAATCTCTGAACTTTCTGAACTTTGACAAAGACAGTGCACTGCAGGTGTTCGACAAAAGGTTTAGGCTATGAGATAAATTTTTCTGGAGCTGTAACTTGGTGAGATGACCACTTAATGCACCCAGAGGCTGCCTGATTTTACTTGTAATTTTTGCAGAAGGTTTGAAATGAATTTCACCAAATTTGACAAATCTGGTCCAAACTTGCAGCAGGTGTAGTTTGAAAATTTTGAACTGAAGACCAGTGGATCTTCATGGTTCTAGGTTGAGGGTACAAAGGACCAGGGAGGAGAGTTGGTTTGGGGGCAAAAATCAAAACAGAAAATGGAGTTCCTTTGTAAATCTCCAAGTGGTAGAATAGAAGACAGAAATTTGTTTGAATATAATTTGAATGGAAATAATCACATGGGGAGGTTCAACTTGCTGGATTTGATGCAAATCATGATCCAGAGGTGAGGGAGTGGTTAGGAGAGAGGATTTGCACTAATGCCATGGCAAGAAGGAATTGTTGAAAGTGGCAAAGGATTTTCCAAAAGCCATAGTGCAAAATTCAAAAAGGTTTTCAAAAGTTATCTTCCCCAAAAGAAAAACATTTTGTCTTGAGTCCAAATGAAAGGCAAGAACTTCCAAGACCAAAGGCAGATCTTGGGTGAATCCAAATAAAACTTTTGCCATAAGGAAAATTATTTGAGGGTGAGAGTTCTCTTAAAGGAAAAATTTAAATCACTCCCCTCAAGTCAAATAGAAATCTTTTGAAAAAAAACCAAATAAAAACTTGGGTGTCACATTGATCTAGGTCGAGCATGTATTGTAGTATGCATGGTGGGTGTGTTCTGTGGATGTGGCTACTAATCCATGTGATTGGCATTGTAATGGCCGAAAGGCTTGCATCTGGTTTCTTTGCCTCTGCTTCTATCAATATATGATACACATGCTTGTGCGTATTCGAGAAAAATTAGCCACATTTAGTAAGCTCATTCGCTTAATTAGCTCACCCTAAACATGAGGACTGCCACTCGTATATGTAGAACGAGTTGGGATTAGTAAATGTGAATGGCTTATAGGTCGTTGGCTGCTACATCGAAGATCCAGACAGGAGGTCATGTGTTCAATTCCCACAATGTTTGTTTATTTGGACCCAATTATTTTTTGTGGTCTGTATGAAAGCCCGTAAAAGGCTCATGAACATACAAGTATCTGGCCCGGATAGCTTAGCATGTGTACGAGCCAACAATACGAAACTTAAACATGCACTCAAACCAAATGAAAGGGACTAAACCAAACTAAGAATACCTATTCCCTTTAATAGTAGGTATATAGATATGCCTGTGACAAGTAGACCAACATCCATCTGCATCAACTACTATTACTCCACCTCAAAAGTGCTTCTATGCTTGCCTCTCTACGTATTATGTTTAGAACAAATAGAGTAATGCTTTAAGCATGATGACATAATGAAGACCAAATAAAACCAATCAATATGATCGAGCCCCATTGTTTTACACTTAGTCTTAGTGGCAACAATACAAATACGTGCCTCGCTAACCCTTCTGTCACGAGGTGAGGACACCGCAAGATTGAACCTACCACAAAGCACCTCTCCCATTGAAGATAAAAAAACCTAGTCAGCCAAACTAAATGGATAGATCAGAGAGAAATACAAAGCTATAACAATCACACATAATAAAATTCAGAAATAACTCAATTACTCTCAATGAACTATCTGATCATAAACCCACAATTCATCGGATGCCAACAAACGCACCGCAAAACATTACATCATGTAAATCTCTGAAGAGAACATTGTATTTAAGATCAGAGAGAGAGCCATCTAGCTACTGCGATGGATCCATTGGTCCTATGAGGTACTACTGAAGCATGATTGGAGAGGCGGCAAGGTTATTGTACAAGCCCTCTGTGATCGATTCCCCCTCTGGCAAATTACTGATGCAGGCATCCAGATGGGATCAGAGAAGAACAAAGGCTTGCGGCGGCGAAACCCAGACAAAATCACCGTAAAGTTTCATCTCATTTGGACTTTGTCTGGTACGGTTTTCCTGCGAAACTATAAAATAGACAAAATAGGAACTCGCTTCTGCAACATTGTCTGAGATGGTTTGGGCATATTCAGCGCAAGCCTCCAGAAGCTCCAGTGCATAGCGGATGGCTAAAGCTGCAGAGAATGTCAAGAGTGGTCGGGGTAGATCGAATTTGTCATTGGAGGAGTCCGTTAAGAGAGATCTGAAGGATTGGAGTGTCACCAAAGAAGTAGCTATGGACAGGGGTGCATGGAAGCTTGCTATCCATGTACCAAAGCAATCAGTTAGTCACAAGATATTTATGGATTTCACCTCTGCCTACCCTAACTTTTTTGGGACTAAAGGCATTGTTGTTGTTGTTGTTGGTTATTATGAAGTTGTGAAATATTTATACAATGTAAGTAAGTATTTTTCATGCATGTTGAGAGAAATAAAAGTAGTGTGGTTGATGAGATGACATGCATGGAAATTGTCATAAGATGGTTTAGTTACTTGTTAGTTGCAACTATATTGAGTAATTTTTATGTATAGGTGTTTCATGTTGCTTATGTACTATTTCTTCAACTTCTGTTCCATCTAATAATATAATAACTTGGGAGACTAGTTGATGGCTCGATTGAAATTGCTATGTTTATGTTGGTAACTAATGAGAGGTGATGACTTTGCTGGAACCATGGCTCCATGATTTCAACTCGTACCAGGTGTCCTATCCATGTGACATGGACAACATGGTTGATCAACCTTTTCAATGGCACAGATAAACTAACTCTGGAAATCATATATAGTGTGTTTTCTACATCATGGAGAACAAGTGCACACTAGATGGTAGTCTCTCGGTTGGTGTTTCATAACGATCATACATATTAGGTGTTATTTTTGTGAGTCAAGATCGGGGTTGGGAGGTTCAAATGTGAGGTTCATAATCTTGATATGGGCAATGCTAGAAGACATGATACATGTCCATTATTGTACATGGCACATCCACAACGAAAAGGGTTCGTGCATCATAAACCTATCCATTTTGATCACGAGTAACACACACACACACACACACATGGGCGATCAAAGTTTTTGAAAGCACACATTAACCAAATAGTTGAGACTGGTAGTATGACTTTTTCACCTCACTAATACGGTCACTATAAGACCCAATGACAAATTCCACTTTTCTAGACCAGCCTTTGTGTTGCATACATCCCGAAGAACCGATGCACACACAAAGTTGGGATGGTATACATGTTAGGTGTTGCATAAATATCATGACTTGGCAAGTTGAAACGTGATGTTCATAAACTTGAGATGACCAAGACACTTGTAAGAAATGATCCGTGGCATGTTCTCAACGAAAAAGGTTGTCCATCATAAAACCGGTCCATTTTAATTGTGTGTTGCACATTTTGAAAGCACACATCAACCAAAATAGTTACATGCATTAAGAAACATTTTGACCTCGTTGATACGGTCAATAAAAGCATAGTCGAGAAATTCCACATTATTAGACCTATGTTTGTGTTGGATTAATTTTTGTTATGAAGGTGAACGATCAAACTCAAACTTTTGGGTTCCCTCCAATATTTCGTTTCCCGCGCCCCCACGCCCTCCCCCAATTTTCCCCCGTCCCACCGTATTTTCTAATTGACTCGCTAAATTTTCCCCACCCTGCCATCTAAATATCTCTTTACTTGTTCACAACAACCCCCGCTCATAAAATCACGCTTCCCCTTCATCTCCATCCTCTCATCTGGATCTAGATCCCTCCCGGCGGTAGGTTTCCCTCCCCGGAATTGGCATACGACATGACGAAACGAGGTCACCACCTTCCCATCATCCATATCAAAACGCTACCGAGAACCCTGAGGCTTTTTTGCAAAGGTGTCAAATATTTCCACATCCTTCAATTTCGAATACCATCTAGATTGCTATGGTTCACTCATGTTGTTAGTTTTCTCCTCATATATTCATAAAGTCCTTATTTAAATCAATACAAAGATAAATTTAGGATTTTTATCAGGTTTGCTCACTGGTACAGCAAGGTGCTATACAAACGATTTTTAACCCCTTTCCGCGATGGCATTCTGAACCGTCGCCTAGTGAGTGACTGCGATAGGGGGGTCCTTCCCACACGACCCAGAAACCATCGGGGATAGACCCTCCTGGCACACACGCTTGGCAAAATGATGTCGTGTGTGACGGGCAAGCGAACAACTATGATTATACAGGACCAATCAGTTCCAGTCGTAAGTACATCCCACACAGTCAGTCCCATACAAACATTTCCATTTGTTATGTAACTTCCACACAGTCAAATACGTTTCTGTTCTTACGTACATCCCACACAGCCAATCCAGGGAAAACATTTCAGTTCGTATGTACATCCCACAGTGTCAACCCAGGGAAAACTTTTTCGTTCGTATATACATCCCACACTGTTTTATGTATAGGCTCGTATGTGATAGGTGTAACTATCACACACGCTCTGCCTGGGTTAATTGTTTGCTTTTATTCAACTACATCACACATGATTTGATGAAGAAAACTCTATGGCATTGGGCTATCCATCACAAGCGCTTTTACTGCTAGAACCATTTGCGAAGTTCCCTGACCCATTTAGCAGGTTTATTAGTTTACAATTAATAATTCCAGTATTACGCAAATTCACATTTCATATCGAGCAGCTGTTTTCCCATTTCATATCGGGCACATAAATATATTTTAACATCACAGTACAATGGCTACCTGAAAATAGCACAGTACAACATATAGCTAGTTCAACTTCATATGAACAATATTAGAACAATATATTCATTTCCCTAATCGAGATCATCCAGGCTCGTCTTATCCACTTCTGCTTTCAGTTCAGTTCAGTAAGAACCTGTTTTGCACTGGCCAACTGGGAAAGTGCCTCCTCCTTCGCCAACACCATGTTAGCAAAGTCTGATTTAAAAAATCTGAGCTCATTCTCCACCTTCCTCTCTTTTTTCGACATCTTCAAATATTCTTCAGCGTTGACAACACTTTCTCCAAGCCTACCTCTATTCTCTTCCTCATACATGCTCCAGAGCTTTGCTAGGCACATCTTCAAAGACGGTGGCCACTCTTGATCAACCCACGCCAGGTAAGAACACTTCCTTGATCTTATAATATTTAAAACTAGATAGTAACAATTCTAGGGGAAATGTGTTTATAGCAACATAGAAAATCACCAATACTTATTTTGAAAAACTGAAGAAATAGGTTAATTATGACATATCTTCTCAAACTGATCAATGTGCAAATGAAGAATTGCTACTGAGACAACAACCAAATTCTGAAACATCAGAAGCTATAATTAATTACAACAACACTGCAAGTTCTTACTCATGTACTATAAATAACAAACTGAACATTTTATGAGGAAGCTAAATATAACTGCAACAGCATAGCGACAATGTTTGGATGACAACAAATTGATACTAACAGGTGTGTACATGCACAAATTTAGTAACATAAAACAAATAGCACTAAGGCCGTCCACTATGTATGCCAAAACAGGTGTAAAGACAACTGTTGCTACATTTTGCACTGGTGCCCTGCATTGGCGAGCCGATGTAGCGGAAAAAAATCAGGGACCCAGACTCCGGAGCTCCTAGTTGCTCCGATGCCCGGTTCCTTCATGCCATAAAGATTTAGTATTTTACTGCTTGGCTGCTCGGATGTGTGGACCAAAGTTGGCTGCACAAATTGCTGAAGCGGTGCCAAATAATTTTCTAATGGCACCGTTGATGAGATGGCAATATTTTTAGATACTAGGTACAAACTGTGACACTGTCTTAACATCCAGAATAACGTAGCACAGTGACAATGTCTGAATCACATCTAACAAATGATTTGTAACAAGGAAAGTGGGGCTAACCTTCTCTGCACATGCCAGAAACTTCCTCCCACTGTCCACCGATGCAAACGCAACTAGCTTCACGCATGGAGATTGATGGTGACAACGAGCAGACAGATCTTCAGCCACCCCGCTCCATTCATTAGAACTGATGGTCCTAGGGAGCTACAAGAGGAAGAAATGACTCAAATCGGCCATCGGGTTAAAATCCTTCATTCCAAGTCGTAGCCCGAAAGAGAGAAGAGAGGCATACCCGGGTGGTGAAGGAGTCGTCGTCGGAAGAGGAACCGCTGGAGAGGCCATTAAAGAAGACCATGGTGACCCCGGCGGTAGGATGCAAGACGGCGAGAGCGAGGAAGCAAGCGAGAAAGCGGCTATAGCTTAGGAAGGAAGGAAGGAGGAAACAAGGGAAATGTGACTTGTGGTCGGGAAGAAAAGGGGGTGGGGAGGGGGCACGGGTAGATATTTCGATGGTAGGCCAAAAATATTGAAATGTGGAGGGAAACTTTGCATGCGGTGCCGCCGGACACCATTCACTTTGAACGATTGTGTGCATTACAAACGATTATTCTGCTTTACGCGCATGAGATGAGTTTGACAATTCAAATTTTGGTGGAAGTTTCTGTGGGTACTGGCCTCATCCATGTCATTGCATAATTTAACATCGCTTGCTAACTTGGGAACACAAAAGAGCGTACAACACACATACCAAACTTACTGAATCGAGCAATTTTAGTAATTAAACAGAGCCAGTTTACATAAATATCGCCCTAACAAAGACCAGCAATAAAAACAAAGCGTAAGTACGCATAATTTTAAGAAAGCCGTCGCCACACCGGCCTATGCATCGCTGTTGTGAGATGAGACGTCGATGACTTGTCCTGGCGACATGCCGCCGTTGGTCGACTCCGCGTCCCCCGTGCTGAACTCGACCACGTCCTCGTCCTCATCCTCGGCGCCTTCCTCAAGGTTGTAGTACTCGTAGTAGTGGTTGCGGTAGAGCTCATGTTGGTACTCCACCACCGATTCCTCGACGGACAGTCTCTTCTCTACCCCGACCTTGGCCACGCGCAACTCCTCCTCTCGGCGTTCCTCGATCTCCGCTGCCTCCTGCATCTCCAGCTCCCGCTCGGTGATCTCATGAGGAAGCAGGTGCTCCATGGCCACTGCCGCCTTTTAGCACATGGATTGCATGCTAGATTCCGAGGTGGCCTGGAATATCTTGGCATGTGCGTCCTAGATATTAGCATGGATGGCCTTGACTCAGGCGAGGGCAACATCGGCGACATGAACAGCATCGCGAGCGGTCTCGGCGTTTGCAGTCGCCATCGCAGCAGCAGCTATAGCCATCTCGGCTGCTGCAGCTGCCCTGTCGGCTGGCGCAGATGCCCTCTTGGCGGATGCGGCGGCACTCTTGACGTATGTGGCCGTGCTCTCAGCACAGGCGGCAGCGCTCGGGGAGGACGCTGCCACTTTATGGGCCTTCACGAAGCGTTTCCACGGCGTCATCTTTGCAAGAAGGGGTTGCTGGAATGGGGATCGGGATTCGGGGGTTGCCGGCACTGGAGCAGACGAGTCGGCGAAGCTTAAGGAGGAAAACATAAATAGACCCACGAATTTTCATCGCAAAAGGTTCCTACAAGAAACTGTGTGTGATGTTGTTGATATTTTTTATTAGCTGTGAAAGACGAATTTGGAGTAAAGTGGCAATAGATGGTGTTTTAAATGTATGAGAAAGTTTGTAGTACTAATACAACTGTCATGTCAAATTTTGGAAAATTTCAGGGGTCATTTGACCTTTTAAGACATTTAAGTAATTTTCTAGCCATTTAGTGACCATAATTCAAATTTAACTACATGTACATGCAACAACTAACCATAACAGTTTGAAAAGTCATATTTTGTGTACTTGTGTGCCAGTTAATTCCATGTGCAATAAATTGGAAGCAATTCTCAAATATATTGGTCTCACGGCTATGACACAATTAAGCATGGAGTGCCTTGGCATTTAAATTCCAAAAAATGAAAAAAAGATCAGAAATACATGAAACCTTGCGTGATGTAATGTCATGCCACCAAGATGATGTGGTAAAAAATTTGGCATGTTTGACGAAAGCTTGGACACACACCCCTCACAAACCGAAGCAACTCACTAGAAGGCTCGTGGTTCTGAGAGGGAACAATGCATGTTTGATGATGAATGGGCGATAGCTTCCTCTTACGGGCTTCAAAAAATTTCTACAGTTAACGTGCACTAATACAACTGTCGTGTCAAAATTTAGAAAATTTCAGGGGTCATTTGACCTTTTTAAGACATTTAAGTGATTTTCTAGCTATTTAATGACTGTAATACAAATTTGAACTACATCTACATGCAACAGCTAACCATAACGGTTTCAAAAATCATATTTGTGTACTTGTGTGCGAGTTAATTCCATGTGTAGTAAATTGGAAGGAAATTTCAAACATATTGGTCTCACGACCTGGACACATGCATGGAGTGCCATGGCATTTAAATTCCAAAAATAAAAAAGATCAGAAACACATGAAACCTTGCTTGATGTAATGTCCTGCTACCAATATGATGTGGTAAAAAAATGGCATGTTTGACGAAAGTTTGGACACACACCCCTCACAAACCGAAGCAACTCACTAGAAGGCTCGGGGTTCCGAGAGGGAACAATGCATGTTTGATGATGAACGGGAGATAGCTTCCTCTTACGGCCTTCAATATTTTTCTACATTTAACGTGCACTAATACAACTGTCATGTGAAAATTTGGAAAATTTCTAGGGGTCATTTGACCTTTTAAAGACATTTAAATGATTTTCTAGCCATTTAACGACCGTAATTCAAATTTGAACTACATCTACATGCAACATCTAACCATAACGGTTTGAAAAATCATATTTCTATACTTGTGTGTGAGTTAATTCCATGTGCAATAAATTAGAAGGAATTTTCAAACATATTGGTGTCACGGCATGGACACATGCATGGAGTGCCATGGCATTTAAATTCCAAACCATAAAACATGATAAGAAAAACATGAAACCTTGCTTGATGTAATGTCATGCCACCAAGATGATGTGTTAAAAAAATTGGCCTGTTTGACGAAAGTTTGGACACACAGTCCTCACAAACCGGAGCAACTCGCTAGAAGGCTCGTGGTTCCGAGAGGGAACAATGCATGTTTGATGACGAACGGGCGATAGCTTCCTCTCATGGGCTTCAAAAAATTTATACAGTTAACAAGCACTAATACAACTGTCATGTCAAAATTCGGAAAATGCAGGGGTCATTTGACATTTTATGACATTTAAGTGATTTTCTAGCCATTTAATAACCGTAATCCAAATTTGAACTACATCTACATGCAGCAGCTAACCATAATGGTTTGAAAAAAAATATTTGTGTACTTGTGTGCGAGTTAATTCCATGTGCAGTAAATTGGAACAAATTTCAAACATATTGGTGTCACGGCTTGGACACATGCATGGAGGGCCATGGCATTTAAATTCCAAAAAATTAAAAAAAATCATCAGACGATGTAAATATCTGGTGTTCAAAAAAAGAAAATGTAAAGATCTCGCATGACAACCGGCTCCCACATGATTGACACTCTATTTCGTGCCCCGAGGTTTGGAAGGTGAGTGGCGTGTGTTATTATTCAGACACAGTTCTGTATTGGAAACCTTTAGCTATTAAGTTCACACACGGATTTTGCTGCGGGAATCGTGTGTAATTCAGACTACAGTACTCGTAAATTCCGGCGACCGGTGTGTGTACTGTTGATGTCGCTTGAAGCTACGTCGGTATTTCCCCAAAGAGGAAGGGATGATGCAGCACAACGGCGGTAGGTATTTTCCTTAGTATGAAACCAAGTTTATCGAACTAGTAGGAGAACCAAGCAACACAACGTAAACAGCCCCTGCACACAGATAACAAATCCTCGCAACCCTATGTGTTAAAAGGGTTATCAATACCTTTCGGGTACGGCGCCTCAAGATAGGCTAACGGACGTGAGATAAAATTGTAGTAGATTGATATATCAAACGCCAAATAAAATAAATAAGAATAAATTGCACCAAGGTATTTTTGTATTTTTGGTTTAATAGATCTGAAAATAAATGCAAAGGAAAAGTAGATCGCAAAGGCAAATATATGAGAAAGAGACCCGGGGGCCGTAGGTTTCACTAGTGGCTTCTCTCGAGGAAAATAGCAGATGGTGTGTGAACAAATTACTGTTGGGAAATTGATAGAACTTGAAATAATCATGACGATATCCAGGAAATGATCATTATATAGGCATCACGTCCAAGATTGGTAGACCGACTCCTGCCTGCATCTACTACTATTACTCCACACAGCGACCGCTATCCAGCATGCATCTAGTGTATTAAGTGCATGGAGAAATGGAGTAATGCAATAAGAACGATGACATGATGTAGACAAGATCTATCTATGTAGAGATAGACCCCATCGTTTGATCCTTAGTAGCCATGATACATACCTGTCGGTTCCCCTTCTGTCACTTGGATCAAGCACCGTAAGATCGAACCCACTACAAAGCACCTCTTCCCATTGCAAGATAAATATATCAAGTTGGCCAAACAAAACCCAAATATTGGAGAAGAATTACGAGGTTATAGGCAATCATGCATATAAGAGATCAAAGAAACTCAAATAACTTTCATGGATATAAAAAGATAGATCTGATCATAAGCTCAAAGTGAAAGTGCGACTATCCCTGGGTGGTTTTGGTAATTCCTAACAACATATAGCTCATTGAACTAATGCTATTTCAAGATGATCATTTCAGAAAGTTCAATGATTGGCATGGCATGGATTAGGAATGTGGACCCCTCAAAATGCTAAGGACACATATTGGCTCAAGCTCAAGACTCTACATTTTCATTTTAGTGATCCAAGATCACATTGAGTCCATAGGAAAAGCCAATACTATTAAAAGGGGATGAGGTGTTGCTTAATGGCTTGCTTGCTCAGAATGCTTAGTGATATGCTCCAAAAGCCCTCCACCACTTTCTCATATCCACATGTGTCCCAAACCAAAATTCAAACTCGGCCCTACCGATTTAATATATTCGGCGCCACCGAGTTCACTTGACATAGCCACTGCCAGAAACCCTAGTCACTTCGGTCTCACCGATAGGGA
The DNA here is from genome assembly GCF_018294505.1 of Triticum aestivum. Lineage (NCBI taxonomy): Eukaryota > Viridiplantae > Streptophyta > Magnoliopsida > Poales > Poaceae > Triticum > Triticum aestivum. The sequence goes on from NC_057814.1 coordinate 518,353,176, forward strand.
TCTCGGTCTCACCGAGATGGGATTGCAAACTCTCTGTTTCCCTTCGTAACGTTTCGGTCCAACCGAGATGAGTGATCGGTCCCACCGAGTTCTCAATGCAAACTCTCTGTTTCCCATTCGTAACATTTCGGTCTCACCGAAATGAGCGAATCGGTCCCACCGAGTTTGCCTGACCAACTATCTGTTTGGCTATTACAAAAATCGATCCTACCGAGTTTATGTGATCGGTCTCACCAAGATTACGTTATGCCCTAACCCTAATAAAATCGGTCCCACCGAATTGACATGTTGGTCCCACCGAAAATCCTAACGCTCACATTTTGAACTAAATCGGTCTGCCGAGTTTCATGATTTGGTCCCACCGAGTTTGGTGATTTTTGTGTAATGGTTAGATTTTGTGTGGAGGCTATTTATACCCCTCCACCCTTCCTTCATTAGAGGGAAAGCCATCAGAACGTGCCTACACTTCTAGCATACATTTTCTGAGAGAGAACCACCTACTCATGTGTTGAGACCAAGATATACCATTCCAACCACAGGAATCTTGATCTCTAGCCTTCCCCAAGTTGCTTTCCACTCAAATCATCTTTCCACCAATTCCAAATCTGTGAGAGAGAGTTGAGTGTTGGGGAGACTATCATTTGAAGCACAAGAGCAAGGAGATCATCATCAACACACCATCTATTACCTTTTGGAGAGTGGTGTCTCCTAGATCTGTTAGGTGTCACTTTGGAGCCTCCGACAAGATTGTGGAGTTGAACCAAGGAGTTTGTAAGGGCAAGGAGATCGCCTACTTCGTGAAGATCTACCCTAGTGATGCAAGTCCTTCGTGGGCGATGGCCATGGTGGGATAGACAAGGTTGCTTCTTCGTGGACCCTTCGTGGGTGGAGCCCACCATGGACTCACGCAACCTTTACCCTTCGTGGGTTGAAGTCCCCATCAACGTGGATGTATGATAGCACCACCTATCGGAACCACGCCAAAAATATCAGTGTCTACATTGCGTTTGCTCCCTCCAAACTCCGCCTTTTACCTTCATATGCAATGTTTTACATTCCACTGCTATACTCTTAGACTTGCATGTGTAGGTTGATTGCTTGACTTGTGCTAAGTTGCTAAAATCTGCCAAAACTTAAAATTGGCAAAAGGCTAGTGTTTTATTTTGCCAACTAGTCTAATCACCCCCCCTCTAGACATACTTTCGATCCTACAAGTGGTATTAGAGCTTTGGTCTCCATTTGCCTTGATTTCCATAGCTTTTGGTGATCATAGCCTTGGTTTCACAACCTAGGAGAGTATGGCATCTAGCGAGGGAAATTACCACCGTAGAGGTCCTTACTTTGATGGTACTAATTTTGCCAGTTGGAAGCATAAGATGAAAATGCATATTCTTGGACATAACCCCGCCATTTGGGCTATTGTGAGTATTGGCTTGCAAGGTGAATTCTTTGATGAGAGAGAACCGAACCGTGAAGCTACCGTGGAAGAGTTGATGATGCTGCAATACAATGCTCAAGCTTTCGATATCCTCTTCAACGGATAGTGCCCTGAAGAATTCAACAAAATCAGCCGTCTTGAGAATGCAAAGGAAATTTGGGATACTTTCATTGATATGCATGAGGGTACCGACTCCGTCAAGGAATCCAAATTGGATGTGCTTCAAAGTCAACTTGACAAGTTCAAAATGAAGGATGGTGAAGGTGTCACTGAAATGTACTCTAGGCTTGCTCTCATCACAAATGAGATTGTCGGCTTAGGATGTGAGGAGATGACCGATAGATTCATCATCAAGAAGATCCTAAGAGCCTTGGATGTAAAATATGATACCGTGTGCACTTTGATCGAAATGATGCCCAATTACAAAGATCTCAAGCCAACGGAAGTCATTGGAAGAATTTTTGCTCATAAGATGTCACTCAAAGATAAGGAAGAGCTTCACAACAAGTCAAGTGGTGCTTACAAAGCCTCATGTGATACTCCTACTTCATCAAGTGAGAAACAAACCTTCAATGAGGAATTGAGTCTAATGGTGAAGAACTTCAACAAGTTCTACAAGAGTAGAAGTAAGGAAAGAAGTTCCAAGTCAAGGTCCTACAATGACAAAAGATCTTCAAGTCGTGAACATAATTGCTACAATTGTGGAAGACCCGGACACTAATCCAATGAGTGTACGGCCCCCTACAAAAGAAGAGAAGATTCACCCAAATTAGAAGTAGAAGAGAAGAATCACAGCCTAGAGAGAGGAGGAGTAGAGATGATCGTTATGAACGAAGAACCTCTCGGAGAAGCAAGGATTCAGAAAGGAAGGACAAGTCATCAAGGAGCTACACAAAACGAAGATATCAAGCTCATGTTGGTGAATGGGTATCCGGCTCCGACTCCGACCATCACTCCGAAAGAAGTTATCACTCGGACTCCGAATATACTCAAGATGAAGGTGTTGCCTGTCTAGCACTTGTGTCAACCAACTCCTACGACATATTTGACTCACCAAATGAAGGAATTGGGAGATGATTCATGGCTAAAGGCCCAAAGAGAAAGGTCTTTAGAAGAGCCTTGTCGGGAGTAAGCAATTTGAGGAAATTGTACGCAAGCAAGGAAGGCACCGGAAGAATCAAGGTGTTGGTTTTGAACGAAAGTTCAATGCCAATGGAGTTGAGTGGGAAGAAGATCAATACCCCAAGACGAAGTTTGTTCCTCAACAAGAGAAGTATGATCCCACTTCTTTCCAAGGGACACAAGCACAAGATGATCTTCCACCACAAGACCTCAATCAAAAAGGCAAGGACAAGCTTCAAGAGGAGATTGATGTATTTGAAGAAGCTCCTAAGGCCTTGGTCAGGTGGGTTCCCAAGACTACATCAAGTTCTACTTCATCAAGTACGACTACAACTCCAAGGATTCCCATCAAGATGATGTGGATCCCAAATAAGAAGAACTAGAGAGTTCTTGAGGGTGACTCCACCAACATACTTCACTCATATCATTTTGGCACGGACAAGTGCAAACAACTTCCACATCTTGCACTAGTTCAAGGAGTCACAAACCCTCTTGTTGGTAAGACAAGGGACAAGGTAACCTAATGCTTTCATGCACATCATCTATGTGTACATCACTCTATGTCTATGGATATCCTTGTTTGTTGCTTGTGGTACTAACCCGTGTAGGTATTGACAGTGCAACTCACTCCAATGGATTGCTCCAAATGATCTACATAAACATTGAGCATCCACATCTTCAACATCTACATGAATTCATCATCGACAAAACCCAAGGTTAGTTCATCCCTCTTAGGGGGGATATCACATCTAGGGGGAGCTTTACTCTAATCAATTGAGCTAAAGCAACTCTAATGGTGTGAACACAACAATGCTTTATGTAAAAGTGGCAACCCCACTTGTGCCTACACTGGTACGCGTCGGTCCTAAACAAACGGTTTTTAACCCCATTCCGCGACGGCATTTGGAACCGTCGCCAAGTGAGTGTGGGCGATAGGGGGGTCCTTCCCACACGACCCAGAAACCGTCGGGGATAGGGCCCCTATAGTACTCCTACTCGTGTCTTCTCGCATTACCATCACAGTCGGTATTCTGTGGTACTACGTTTACAATGTGCAGCCCATCACAAATGGTTCACTATTATAGAATGTGTATGATGCGCGGCCCATCACAAAGCTTCCCCGTTAAGAAGATTAGCTAATCATCGTACGAGTGTCAGACAGGATTACGAAACATCGGACCGTCGTAACATCGTCGTACACGACAACTATCGCACACGCTATTCTGTGGTGCAACATTTACGATGCATACTTCATCAGAAATAGTTTGTGGTTGCGAATCGTGTACGATAAGGAAACTAACACAAACGTTTAGTTTGCCCGCACCGTGTGATATTATCTGACATCGCACACTCTTTGCAAACGGCAACTATGTGCTTGCTTGCACACGTTTCCTCTCTGTGAACCATCTCGGATTATGGTGCATATCGCAAACGTTTGTGTTTTACCAACCGTGTGTGTCATGACAACCTGGAGAGCGTAATTTCACCGTAATTTAATTGCTAATTTTCCAAATTGTACCGGATTTGGATTTGAATTTGAATTTGAATGTATGCTACATCTTTATTCATATCCATCAGGTTCAAACAACCAATGCATTATTCGATTCATAGGTACATATGTTCAAGAATTACATAAGAACCAAATAAAGAATGATGAACCACAGTTGTATACTTGCACTATTAAAGATGGTAAAGAAAGAGGCTAAATATATTCTGGTTGTTGAACAAGGTGAAGCGGAATGCCCATATTGTGCCCTCCTCCATGCAGAAGGCACGCACGACTCTAGTACAACCCCTTGTGATGGATGACCGCCCATCCTTCACGGTATTCATGAAAACATCTAGATAATCATCGCGTTCTGGTAGAAATACTTTAACCTTTGCATGCCCACCAATCATGTAGTTTGAGAGGTAATCTTGAGTAAACTACTTTGGCAACCACTGCAAAGGAAAAAAGATTTAGACATTGTCATCTAACACAACTCATTATGGGCAGTAAAAAGAAGGCTGCAGAGTTCTTACTTACCATTCTGCAGTTCGTTGTTGTCTTGGATAAAGTGTAAACACACATTTTAATTGCCATCTTTGGACCCATTTTACTAACAATCTTTATCAGCTTCCTCACCTGATGCTGTTTCATCGATATCTCATTGCCCCATATGCAGAAAGGGTCGAAACGTGGATCTTTACCTATGATATATGTACCTAAAAGCACCAAGTTAATATTAGAAGCTAAACAACAATTGCACAATGATGTAGTACAACACTCTTTTGTAATATGTCTATATACATCCGTATGTGGTAGTCCATTTGAAATCTCTAAAAAGACAAATATTTAGGAACGGCGGGAGTATCTTATGACATCCAATATACTCACATATTAGATGAATTAACATCTTATATTATGGGTCGGAAGGAGTTTAGTTCATTCTTACAAATTATCGGTTAATTAACTGCTGTTGTAAACATGGGTTAAAGTTAGTTTGAGCTAGTTCGGGCTCAAATAGCCCTAAAGTATATCTAAACATGAGGGCTAGTTTGAGCTAGTTGCATCTATAACCCACCCAAAAAAACTATCCAACCCAAGAGGTGCTAATTGGAGCTAGTTCTCCTAGCGCATTTATTGTCAATCTAACCCTGCCATCCAAACATCTCTTTGGATGGAGTTAGTTCAGGGTTAGTAAGGAGCTAGAAACTAACTCTAACCTCTAGTATCCAAACAGGGTTGTGTTGTTGCTGATGCTGCTGCTCTTCTACGTATATCTAGACATCATTAGAACATTAATGTAACACTCTTCCTTGTTGCTATGTAGCCTAGGATTGCATATTTAGACATTAAGTACAGTGCATGTTGCTATGCAGCCTCAGATATATTACCTATGGCCCTAGTTAACCTAACGAAAAATGGGTTGCAAATATATTCAGTTAAAAGTCCGATTCACCGATTAGTCCCTTATCTGCCGCCGACCTATATGGTACCAGCTACCGATATCCTGAACGGTGAGCAGATATAAGCCATGGGATGAAAGAAACCTCGATGGAAAATAGCAGTCGTTCCCAAAATTGTCATGTGTAGATACATCGAGAAGCATGTTAAGCACAACATGCTAAACATCAACCAAAATTATACATGGCAGACAAAATAATCTCCAAAAGATAGCTTCAGTGTGCAGGTTTAAGCATGCTAGTAAAGCAAAACAAGTGGAAAGGTGTGCTAACTGCAACAGGCCTAACATTTAACAACAAGCAAACATAGTCATTCAAACTGGTATTGTGCCGGTCTAAGTACACTGGTTATGGTTAAACAAAAATGGAACGACGTGTTAACTACAAGATGCAGCAACCAAATTTAGTCATTCATAGTGGTATTGTTGAAACTGGTACTGATGAAATTGAACTGCACAGTTCATACTTCCACATAAAGAACATCACGTTGTGAATAACTGGAATAAACAAGGCATACTACAAACAACCAAAGATAGAATTTGAAACTGAACATATGCTAACTACAAACAGCCAAACAATCAAAAAACCTTTAAAAGAGGCATATGCTAGCTATAACAGGCTTAACAACAAGCAAATATATGCATTCCTATCAGTGTGTTTAAAACTGGATTGATGAAATGTACTGCACAGTAAATAATTGCACATATAGAGCATCACATTATGAACAACTGAAAGAAACAAGGCATACTGCAAACAACTAGATATAGCAATTAAAACTGGACATATTCTCATTACACTACAAAAGGGACTCGACAAAACAAATCATGGGTTTCCCCCTATGAAGAGGCACGACAAAACAAATCATGGGTTTCCACACTTGTCACAGATGGGCTCCTTCCCTTGGGAATATCATGAACCCTGGATGCGCTCCATGTTGTCGCAGATGGGCTCCTTCCCCTTGGAAGAGCACGACTGTAGGGTGCGCTCCCTGATGTCGTAGACGGGCGCTTTCCCCTTGGAAGAGCAGATGGGCTCTTTCCCCTTGGAAGAGACGGAGAGAGTGCCCTCCTCGTGGTCGCCGTCGATGAGGTCTGACTTGGAAGCTGTGGATCCCTAGCCAGCGTCGCGGAACGTGTCCTTCAGATATGACAAAAGGGGCTCGATGGCGATGTAGAATGGAAAATTGTTAACAGCGAGCTAGAGGAGATTAGCGGCGGGGCCATGGATGAACCCAAGGGGTTGGGGCGGGCCACTTAACCTGTGACACAGCCCGCCTCAGGCCGTCGCTGTCGATGACCTCGATGTTGTAGCCGGCGGCCGAGACATGCCCACATACTCTAGCTTGTTGCTTGAGTGCCTTCCCCCAGAAATAGTCGTCAGCTTCCTCGGCGGCATCGGGCGAAGAGACCTCTATACACCTATTTTGGGCCAGTCGCTCCTCGAGCTCCACAGGAAGCGTAGCCGGGCTTAGGTTGTGACGCTCTAGAGTGGGGGATGGGGATGGGGATGGGGATCTGTGTGAAAGGGGGCGTTTGGCAGGCGTCATCTAAGAAACTTAGGGCAGCCTGGGTATGGAGATCGGTGGGTAAGCTGCACTGGCAAACCTGCAGATGTTGACAATGGAGGCCTTGCAGCGGCGGCGGGGACCTTGCTAGGGTTTGGAGTGAGGGAGGGTGTGTGTGTGTGTGCGCATGCCAGAAGGAGGTTTTGGTGTGTGCGTGTGTGTGTGTGGAGGGGGCGCGGGGTGTTTGAGGAAATAACGCGGGAGACAGAAAATTTTACTACTTGGGAGTGAAATGTCGGGCTATTGAAACTTTTGATGATAGTGAATCGCACACGGTCCGGAGATAACAACCATGTGTTATGAAACAGAAAAACCCTCGAGTCGTGCATATATTGTCTAGGGATGCAGGCGGGATTGGGAACAAGAAACATCGCACACGGTCCAGAGATAACAACTGTGTGTTATGAAACAGAAAAACCCTCGAGGCGGGTAGATATTTTCTAGGGATGCAGGCGGGATTGGGAACAAGAAACATCGTAAACGGTCCTGCAGGTAACAACCGTGTGTTATGAAACAGAAAAACCCTCGAGGCGGGCAGATATTTTTGGGAGGGGGATGTCACGCCCACGATGTGGCTATATCTCCCACGTGTTGAGGCACGACTTAGAGGCATAACCGCATAGTGGTTTTGTCGCAAGAAGGGTCATCTTCACACAATCCCATGTAATGAACAAGAATGGGATAAAGAGTTGGCTTACAGTCGCCACTTCACACAATACATAAATATTATCCATACATCATCCAAAATACAAACATATAGACCGACTACGGTCAAAATCCAGATGAACATAAGACAACCCCAAATGCTAGATCCCCGATCGTCCCAACTGGGCTCCACTACTGATCATCAGGAAAAGACACATAGTAACGACCACGTTCCTCGTCGAACTCCCACTTGAGATCGACCCCATCATCTGCACTGGCATCGTCGGCACCTGCAACTGTTTTGGTAGAATCTGTGAGTCACGAGGACTCAGCAATCTCACACCCGCGAGATCAAGACTATTTAAGCTTAAAGGAAAGGAAGGTGTAAAAAGGTGGAGCTGCAGCGGCAATAAGCATATATGGTGGCTAACATACGCAAGAGAGAGCGAGAAGAGAAGCAACGGAGCGGTCGTCATCTAGCAATGACCAAGAAGTGATCCTGAACTCCTACTTACGGCATACATAACACAGACCGTGTTCATTTCCCGGACTCCGCCGAGAAGAGACCATCACGGCTACACACGCAGTTGATGTATTTTAACTGGGTCAAGTGACAAGTTCTCTACAACCGGACATTAACATATTCCCATCTGCCTCATAACCACGGGCACGGCTTTCGAAAGATATTACCCTGCAGGGGTGTCCCAACTTAGCCCATCATAAGCTCTCACGGTCAACGAAGGATAAACCTTCTCCCGGAAAGACCCGATCAGTCTCGGAATCCCGGTTTACAAGACATCTCAACAATGGTAAAACAAGACCAGCAAAGACGCCCGATGCGCCGACAAATCCTAATAGGAGCTGCACATATCTCGTTCTCAGGGCACACCGGATGAGACATCCTACGAGTAAAACCAGACCTCGAGTTTCCAGGAGGGGGCCCCGCAGTCTACTCAGTTCGGACCAACACTCGAAGGAGCACTGGCCCGGGGGGGTTAAAATAAGATGACCCTCGGGCTCGCGAAAACCCGGGGGAAAAGGCTTAGGTAGCAAATGGTAAAACCAAGGTTGGGCCTTGCTGGAGGAGTTTTATTCAAGGCGAACTGTCAAGGGGGTCCCATAAATTACCCGACCGCGTAAGGAACGCAAACTCAAGGAACATAATCCCGGTATAACAGTAACTAGGGCGGCAAGAGTGGAACAAAACACCAGGCATAAGGCCGAGCCTTCCACCCTTTACCAAATATATAGATGCATTAATTAAATAAGAGATATTGTGATATCCCAACATATCCATGTTCCAACATGGAACCAACTTCAACTTCACCTGCAACTAGCAACGCTATAAGAGGGGCTGAGCAAAAGCGGTAACTTAGCCAAACAACGGTTTGCTAGGAAAGGATGGTTAGAGGCTGACATGGCAAAATGGGAGACATGATATAGCAAGTGATATGTAGCGCAGCATGGCAATAGAGCGAACAACTAGCAAAGCAAAGATAGAAGTGATTTCGAGGGGTGGTCATCTTGCCTGCAAGGTTCTCAGAGTTGTCGAAAGCTTGATCCTCGTAAGCGTACTCAAAAGGTTCCTCGTTCACGAACTCGTCTCCCGGCTCTACCCAAGACAAGAACACAAACAATCGGAACCACAATCAACCACGAGAAATGCACAAGCAACATGATGCAAAACATGTATGATATGCAAGATATGATATGCGATGCATATGCGTGCTCCGGAAGGTAAATGATGAACATGGCAGTAACTTGGCAAACCAAGCATGCCACTAGAAAGATGAGATGATTTCGGTCGAAATCGATATAAAGATCACCGGAATCGGATGCACGGTTTGCAAATGGCAAGCAAAACAAGAATGACACGAATCTGCGATTAACAGCATGATAGCACATAAAATACAATAAGTAACAATGCTACAGCACTCCAATATAGCAATTAAGCGACAGCTCCGAGTCAGAGGTAATCCTTAAACCTTTAAATGCTTGCCATATTTGTTGTTTGTTGCTGTCCGCCTTATCAACATTTGCTCATTGACAGGATGACACCGGCGCCAGTAACCCGGTGGTTGAAGAGGTAATGTCACTTTCCTCCCACTCGGAGCCCTTGCCACAGCTGAAAGTCCGAAGAGTAACCCGGAAAGTAAGCTTTTCACATCCATTAGCTCATCAAGACCCTCAATTTCTTTTGAAGCAGCAGGTTCACGAAAGCCGGCGTCACACCCGGGCCCGTAAGGACACCGACCTCTCCGCCGGGTTACCCGACGCAACAAGGAAGCGTCGCACTGAGGTTTTCTCTCACCTGTACCCTTTTCATCCGTTGGCGGGTGTTATCCGTCAGCCACTCAACTCTTCTGACTCCAATTATCAGGAGACCTCCCCCTCTTCGGGTGACTCCATGCAGTCAAGTCTGCCGGCCTTCAAGACTGCACCCGGGTAATAACAATCTCCTTACATTATCTGTCTGTACTTACTCTTTGTGTGCCTAACACTTCTGTCTTTTCAGTGCCCAAGCAAAACTCACCAAAAGAGCAAAGAAAACCAGGTCAGCCGGAGTGCCAGACTTGCCTGACCCGGAGGCGACGGTTCAAGAGCCACCAGCTACCTCCGCCCCCGAAGCCACCATTCCAATGGACACGGCGCCTGAGGCCCCTGCCCCAACTACCAAGACAATGACCGAAGCGTCGGTTAACCCGGAGGCCTCCGGCTCAGCCCCACCAGCAGACGACCCGGACGTGGTAATCACCCGGACCGAATTCGTTGAGCCGGGGAGACCGACCGCGTTGGCCAAGTGCTCCGCGAAGGGGGAGTTACTGCAGCCCCACCGGGTGAACCTAGACCTCTCCGGCTACACCGACTTGAGCATTGGAGAGCTTGTCTCTGGCTACATCAGCCAAGTCCACAAGAGCCGGGACGCCGAGGTTGCCATGGTCAACCAGATCCAACAAAAATCCGAGGTACCCTTCTGCCGTCTTCTTACTTTACTGCATAGTTACCTTTGCCATGCTAGCCCCCAAGTCGATGACTTATACTTGAATATGTTGTAGACTTAGGTTCCGGCTTTCTCAACTGAGCCGGCAGTACGTAGATAGAGACATTCAATATGCATTAGCCCCCAAGTGCCAAGTGCCTTTGCTTGGAAAGCGCTTGGGACTTATATAACAACTGTTATTTAACCCGGAAATACATGCAGGTTGTTGGCAAGAAACTAGAGGCGGACCTTGCGGATCTCAAGAGCCGGCTAAAGATGCAGGAGACGGAGACCCGGAAGGCAAACGCCAAGTTTGTATCCAGCATTGCCACTCAAGAAAAGTTGAAGACCGAGTTTGATGCTGAGAGGAAAGCCTGGGTCGAAGAGAAGGCCGCACTGGTAACCCGGGCGGAACAGGCGGAGAAGGCCCTCACTGAGAAGACCGCTGAGCTCTCCGGCCTAAAGCGCCAGGTTTCCCAAATGGTGGCTGCTATCTTCGGTAAGTCGCCTCACCGGCTTACATCAAGTCTGTATATGTCATGATTCATCCTTGTCATCAGCTTATCTGATCTTGTTAAACAGGTCCCAGGAGTGCCAACCTCAACCAGAGCATGGTCACCAAGCTAAAGGCCGTGTACACCCTGGTGGAACAGCTCTACACCGGGTCACAGCGTGCCTTAGCTGTGGTGGCTCTATCCAACGAGGTGCCAGCTCATCTGGCCGAAGTCCTGCGCCGGCTCGCTGTTCTGCCGCAGCGGATCCAGGAGTTACGACGGGCCTCCGCGAGAGCCGGAGCAATCGCCGCGCTGAGCCTGGCCAAAACATTCCTGCCGGAGCTAGACCCGGCAGACATCGCCCTGGGTTACCCAAGCCTGAAGGAAGACGGCTCAGCCTTCGACCAGAAGGACTTTGCGGCATGTGTGAAGGTTGTACGCCCGGTGGCCACCCTCATCGGGAACGACACCGACTTGACCAAGTACCAGCCGGGTTACGATGCGGAGAATCGGAGGATTCCAACCCCTCGCTATGAAGCCCTCAATCTGATCCCCCTGGCTCGTCAGCACACCTTCGCCCCGGAGATTGACCCGGCCGGGTTAATTGACGAAGAAGCCCAGTTCGAAGCTCTCAGCGGCATCGACTGGAAATCATCAACCTTCGAGGTCTTGGGATCAACCGGAGGAGAAGACAGGAATGAGCCGGGGACTTCAACTCAGCGGGCATCATAAGTTAGCTCTGAGAATTACTCAGCGGACTTCAACTTCAAATCATCAACCTTACTCAGCGGGCTTATCAAACATTGTTCCATCTTTTAGACTTGAAAAATTATTGTAATAGAGTTAGTGCAACAATTTATCTCTGCCGTGTCATCGTGCACGTTTTGAATGCAAAAGCCCTTTGAATTTGTCTCTTTGATGTTTCTCCGGGTCATAATCATCCCTTTGTTTTTCTCAACCTCAAAAGATGCCTTTAAATATCTGCATAGAAAGGGCAAATCACAAGTCTCGAGGCAGCTTACCGCCCTGAGAATCAGGTGTTTGAGATAAATAACCCGGAATATGAATCAAAAAAGACTGGTCCTTAATTATACTCTGAACATAGCCAAAATAACACATTTAACAGCCTGTAAACAGCTTCCGGTTCAAATAACCCGGGCAGTGAGGCTGACACCCTTAACTCTGATTTACTTGCTTTATGACACCCATGACGTGCAACTAACAGTGTGAACCAAAGTTAAACCGGCAAGTGAGACCCGACCATGCATACCTCAGAACAAACTTGTGAAAAAGCAGAAGAACTTAGGGGCTTCCGGTTCGAATACGACCAAAGACCCGGCCCCAAGGGGTTAAGCTAAGATTCGATACGATCATATAGCCCCCATTGGGTGTGGCGATGCCAATCAAAAGGGTACCGACAGCTATGTTCTCTTTGGTTCGAATACGACCCATGTTTGAATAGGAAGCCCCCAAATGATTCATAAAATTGTTTAACGACGCTGATTCGAATACGATCCACGTCGGTTCTCAGAGGGGTTAAACTGTGATTCAAATATGACCAAAGGCAACTTCCCAATGAGCTCGGCACTTTGCCAATCAAGTGGGTATCGACAGCTATGTTCTCTTTGGTTCGAATACGACCCATGTTTGAACAGGAAGCCCCCAAGTGACCTTACTGATTACGGCTAGACTCGAATACGATCATAAGTCGGATCCTCCTTTAAGTCAGCATGTAAAAAACAACACACGCTTATTTGGAGGAAAAAAGGATAGAGGTCCTGCTTTATTGCTTATCATAATATATACATGTCTGAGATAAATATGTACACCACGAGAGCCGGTAGCTCAAGTGTAGTAAGGCCGAAGCTGAGCTATGTTCCACGGCCGACGGGTCTCCTCCTCAGATTTACGCGAATCTTTATGCTCCCAAATATCAATGAGGTAATATGACCCGTTGTGCAAGTTCTTGCTGACCACAAAGGGCCCTTCCCAAGGTGGGGATAACTTGTGTGCATCTGTTTGATCCTGGATGAGCCGGAGCACAAGGTCGCCTTCCTGGAAGACCCGGGATTTGACCCGGCGGCTATGATAACGGCGCAGGTCTTGTTGGTAAATCGCTGAACGGGTTGCGGCCACATCACGCTGTTCGTCCAACAAGTCCAGAGCATCTTGGCGCGCCTGTTCATTATCCGTCTCAACATAAGCCGCCACGGGAGGTGAATCGTGACGGATGTCGCTGGGGAGGACTGCTTCTGCTCCATAAACCATGAAGAAAGGCGTGAAGCATGTAGACCTGTTAGGAGTAGTGTTGATGCTCCATAAGACGAAGGGCAACTCCTCCACCCAACAACCCGGCGTCCGTTGCAAAGGGGCCAAAAGCCGGGGCCTGATGCCCTTCAGAATCTCCTGGTTAACTCTCTCAGCTTGACCATTGGATTGGGGATGAGCCACCGAGGAAACATCAAGTCGGATATGCTCTCGTTGACAAAACTCTTCCATAGCCCCTTTGGATAGATTGGTGCCATTGTCAGTTATGATGCTATGCGGAAAGCCGAAGCGGAAAATCACCTTTTCCATAAATTGAACCGCCGTGGCTGCATCGCACTTGCCAACTAGCTCAGCCTCCACCCACTTCGTGAATTTGTCAACTGCCACCAAGAGGTGGGTCTTCTTATCCTTGGATCGTTTAAAAGGCCCAACCATATCAAGCCCCCAGACCGCAAAGGGCCAAGTAATTGGGATCATCCTCAACTCCTGAGCCGGCACATGAGCCCGTCGTGAGAACCTTTGGCAACCATCACATTTACTGACCAAGTCCTCTGCATCAGCATGAGCCGTCAGCCAATAAAAACCATGACGGAAAGCCTTGGCCACAAGGGATTTTGAGCCGGCATGATGGCCACAATCCCCTTCATGGATCTCGCGCAAGATCTCTTGACCTTCCTCAGGGGAGATACAACGCTGAAATGCCCCTGAAACACTGTGATGATGCAACTCGCCGTCGATAACAATCATTGACTTAGCCCGCCGGGTTATTTGTCTGGCCAGAGTTTCATCCTCAGGCAACTCTCCCCGGGTTATATAAGCTAGATATGGCATTGTCCAGTCTGGTATGACATGAAGAGCCGCCACCAGTCGTGCCTCCGGGTCAGGGATAGCCAAATCCTCCTCTGTAGGCAACCTAACCGAAGGGTTATACAGGACATCCAAGAAAGTGTTAGGCGGCACCGGTTTTCGCTGGGAGCCTAGCCGGCTTAAAGCATCAGCCGCCTCGTTCTTCCTACGATCAATGTGCTCCACTTGGTATCCCTGAAAGTGCCCAGCAATGGCATCAACCTCACGGCGATAAGCCGCCATGAGAGGATCCTTAGAATCCCAGGTGCCTGATACTTGTTGAGCCACCAAGTCTGAGTCACCAAAGCACCTTACCCGGCTTAAGCTCATCTCCTTAGCCACCCGAAGACCGTGGAGCAAAGCCTCGTATTCAGCCGCATTGTTAGTGCAAGGAAACATCAACCGTAGCACATAATGGAACTTCTCACCTTTAGGGGAAGCCAATACAACACCAGCCCCCGAGCCCTCCAGCTGTCTGGACCCATCAAAGTGGATAGTCCAATAAGTGTTATCCGGTTTTTTCTCAGGCACTTGTGACTCTGTCCAATCGTTGATGAAATCCACCAAAGCCTGAGATTTAACAGCAGTACATGGCACATATCTGAGACCATGAGGTCCAAGTTCTATAGCCCACTTAGCAATTCTCCCTATGGCCTCTCTGTTTTGAATAATATCGCCAAGAGGGGCAGAACTGACCACAGTGATGGGATGACCCTGAAAATAATGCTTAAGCTTCCGGCTCGCCATGAACACACCATATACGAGCTTCTGCCAATGCGGGTACCGCTGTTTGGACTCAATGAGCACCTCGCTGACATAATAAACCGGCTGCTGAACCGGATGCTCCTTACCCGCCTCCTTGCGCTCCACCACAATAGCCACGCTGACAGCTCGCGCGTTTGCCGCCACATACAGTAGCAAGGGTTCCTTATCAACCGGAGCAGCAAGGACTGGGGGCTCTGCCAGCTGCTTTTTCAAATCCTCAAAAGCGGTATTAGCTGCATCATTCCAGACAAAATTATCAGTTTTCTTCATCAACTGATATAAGGGCATAGCCTTCTCACCCAAACGGCTTATAAACCGTCTTAAAGCAGCGATGCGACCCGCCAAACGCTGAACGTCATTTATACACGCCGGTTTGGCTAGGGAGGTGATGGCCTTGATCTTCTCCGGGTTAGCCTCAATGCCTCTGTCAGAAACCAAGAAGCCCAATAATTTGCCTGCAGGAACACCAAAAACACACTTGGCCGGGTTAAGCATCATCTTATAGACCCGGAGATTATCGAAGGTTTCCCTTAAGTCATCTATCAGGGTTTCCTCCTTGATGGATTTCACCACAATATCATCCACGTAAGCGTGAACATTGCGCCCGATCTGTTTATGAAGACAATTCTGTACACAACGCTGGTAAGTCGCCTGTGCACACTTGAGTCCAAAGGGCATAGACACATAGCAGAAGGCTCCAAAGGGAGTGATGAACGCCGTCTTCTCCTGGTCCTTAACTGCCATCTTAATCTGATGATACCCAGAATAGGCATCCAAGAAACTTAAGCGTGCACAACCTGCCGTAGCATCAATGATTTGATCAATACGGGGGAGAGCAAAAGGATCAGCCGGACACGCCTTGTTCAAGTCCGTGTAGTCCACACACATCCGCCAGGTGTCGTTCTTCTTGAGTACGAGCACTGGGTTAGCCAACCATTCTGGGTGAAAAACTTCAACAATAAACCCGGCCGCCAAGAGCCGGGCCACTTCTTCACCAATGGCTTTTCGCCTCTCCTCGTTAAACCGTCGAAGGAACTGTCTGACCGGCTTAAATTTTGGATCAACATTGAGAGTATGCTCAGCGAGTTCTCTAGGTACACCTGGCATGTCAGAAGGCTTCCATGCAAAGATGTCCCTATTCTCACGGATGAACTCGATGAGCGCGCTTTCCTATTTTGGATCCAGATTGGCACTGATGCTAAACTGCTGAGATGAATCTCCTGGAATGAAGTCAACAAGCTTAGTTTCATCTGCCGACTTAAATTTCATCGCCGGCTCAGTCTCCGTAGTCGGCTTCTTTAGAGAGGTCATGTCTGTTGGGTCAACATTGTCTTTGTAAAGCTTCAACTCCTCTGTTGCACAAACAGACTCTGCGTAAGCTGCATCACTTTCCTCACACTCGAGAGCCAATTTCCGGCTGCCGTGAACCGTGATGGTCCCATTGTAACCCGGCATCTTGAGCTGTAAGTACACATAACACGGCCGTGCCATGAACTTGGCGTAAGCCGGCCGTCCAAATATAGCATGGTATGGACTTCTTATCTTGACCACCTCAAAGGTCAACTTCTCCACCCTGTAGTTGTTTTCATTACCAAAAGCCACTTCTAACTCGATCTTGCCGACTGGATAAGCCGACTTAGCAGGTACCACACCGTGGAAGATAGTGTTTGACTGGCTGAGGTTCTTATCAACCAGCCCCATATGGCGAAAAGTCTCATAATAGAGGATGTTGATGCTGCTGCCTCCATCCATGAGTACCTTTGTGAACTTATAACCTCCCACCTGAGGAGCCACCACTAAGGCCAAGTGGCCCGGGTTATCCACCCGTGGAGGGTGATCCTCCCTACTCCACACTATAGGCTGCTCAGACCACCGCAAGTAGCGTGGAACCGCCGGCTCAACAGCATTCACAGCCCTCTTGTGAAGCTTTTGATCTCGTTTGCACAAACTAGTGGTGAACACATGATACTGTCCACCGCTAAGCTGCTTTGGGTTGGTCTGATAACCCCCCTGTTGCTGTTGATGACCCTGACCAGACTGTTGATTAAAGCCCCCTTGACCGTTCTGAGGACCGGAATTTGAGCCGCCGCCCGGGCCATGAAAACCGCCGGCACCTGAGCCGCCGCCCGGGCCATTGTAGCTCTTAAAGGCCTTCATGATCGCGCAATCCTTCCACAGATGAGTCGCTGGCTTCTCTCTAGAGCCATGCCTTGGACAAGGTTCATTCAACAGCTGCTCCAGCGTTGGACCTGACCCGCCGCCTCAGGGAGGGGGCCTCCCCTTGCGTCGCGGGTTACTACCTTGGGAGTTGGCGTTGGCTACAAACTCTAGGCTGCCATCGGCCTTACGCTTGCCTCCTCCTTGGTTCCCCGGGTTAAACTGAGGACCCTTGCCATGGCCGTTCTTCTTTCCCTTCCCTGTCCTTTCATCGTCTGAAGGGGGATCCTTGGTACCATCAGAATCGGCGTACTTGACAAGAGCCGCCATTAGGGTACCCATATCGGTGCAGTCGCGTTTAAGCCGCCCGAGTTTCATCTTAAGGGGCACAAAGCGACAGTTCTGTTCCAACATTAAAACTGCAGAGCCGGCATCCATCTTATCTGATGAATGTATGATCTCCTTGACCCGGCGAACCCAATGGGTCGTGGATTCACCCTCCTGCTGCTTACAGTTAGTCAGATCCACAATTGACATAGACTGCCTGCAGGTATCTTTGATGTTTTGAATGAACCGGGCTTTTAGCTCAGCCCAAGACCCAATGGAGTTCGGTGGTAGCCCTTTCAACCACGTGCGGGCAGTTCCATCTAACATCATGGTGAAATATTTGGCCATGGCCGCCTCACTGACCTCCAGCAATTCCATAGCCATCTCATAACTCTCAATCCAGGCTGCAGGCTGTAAGTCCACTGTATAGTTAGGCACCTTCCTAGGGCCCTTGAAGTCCTTAGGCAGACGTTCATTACGGATGGCCGGCACCAAACAAGGGACACCACCGGTCCTGGTAGAAATACCCACATCAACGGACGTCGTCGGATAAGCCGGGGGGGTGTCTAGTAAGCCGTCAATTGAGGCACCTGCTCCGCCTCTTGCCGCGCTTGGTCTGCTGCGTAGAAGGCTCCATTATGAGCCGGGCCATTGCCAGGGGGCGGGTCACGGCATCGGACATTACTTGAGCCGGTTGCTGAGACCATGTGCCGGCTGTAACTCGGGCTCTGGCCTGGACGAGGGGTCAAGTGGATCCTGTCCCGGCTGTAGGAGTACGCCTCTTGCTGCGCTAGCGCCGTCTGCAGGAGTTCCCTGACCCGGCGGGTTTCGATGGCCGCCGGAGAGTCGCCGTCAACGGGGAGAGCCGCCAGTCGTGCTGCCGCAGCCACCATGTTCTCCAGCGGGTTATCATAATGACCCGGGGGTATTGGCACATACTGAGGCGGGGCAGGGGGCACCTGGGGAGGCCCCATCACTCGTGGCTGAATAAGGGGTCCAGACCCGGGTGCAATGACCCCTGGCGGGTTACTAGACCCTGCACCCGGTGTGTTGAAGAGATTGCGTGGATCGTAAACCGGTGGGAGTCGATACTGGGCCTTCTGATGCCTCCTTCTCATGACCTCGTTGGCCGTGTTCTGATCCATTGTGAGTTGGAAGGACTGCGCCTGAATCAGCTGAGTCCGGGCGTCGAGGGCCGCCCGCTCCGCAGCCAGCCTGATCCCCTCCGCTGCAAGATCCTCCTTAGCTTTTATCAAATCCAATTTTAACTGTGCCACCTCCGCATCATGCTGAGCTTGATTCGCCGGGTCAACCGCGGCGGTTAACAGGGTCGTCATCTTGTCCGTGAGATCCATCAGCACCTGAGCCGGAGAAGGCACCGGGTTTCCCGATCCAGCAGCGGGGTTCTGAACAGGCTGCGCACCAGCCATAAAAACTCCAACCTAACTTGGCGGCAAAAAAGGACTGGAATACTGTCGCCATCGGAACAACCCATGAGCCTGCCATCTTGAAGTCGGTACAACGAGTTTGATTCATCGGTGGCCGACTCGCCGTCAGAGCCGGCGGCCGCCTCATCTCCAGACCCAGATGGATCAGAGGGCCCTCCATGGATGCATCCCACAAAAGCGCGCCGTAAGGCGGGCCGAGCCCGGGCGGGTCGTGTGCGCTGAGCCGTTTCGATGAGATCGGCGCAGAAATCCGTCTCGGGGCCCGGCTCACCAATCTTGCCAATGAAGACATGAATCCCGCCAAAGGGGACCCGATACCCATACTCAATTGAGCCGGCGTCGGGGCCTCAGTCCGCATCATCGATGTAGAGCTTGCCGCGACGACTTTTGGTCATCCGGCCCACGGCGTATCCCTTGAGCCCTTCGAAGCTGCCCTTCAAGAACTCAAATCCACCGTGCGCTGGCCCCACGGTGGGCGCCAACTGTCGTGGAATTGTCACGGCAGATGTCCTTGAGCTAGGACTTAGTCGTGGAGTCATCGCAACTAGGAAGCTTGAAGGGGTTATGCGGGACAAGGAACACGAGGGTTTATACTGGTTCGGCCCCTTACGGTGAAGGTAAAAGCCTACGTCCAGTTTGGAGTGATATTGATTAGGGTTACGATCGCCAGGGGTTAAACAACCATCCCCGGCTCTTGATCAGATTGTTCTCGCCCTTAAACCGCTGCCGGTTCGTCCCTTTATATAGGGACGCTGACGCCCAGCAGCCCTTAGAGTCCCGGCCGGCTCATAAGAGTGTCCGGCTCGGACTCTAAACTATGCATGCCTTACGCTACAAGTTTACTATAACAATGATTGTAACTACGGGCCTTAAGCCATATCCGGGTCTCAGCCCATCTCTGGCCCATCGTCTTGAAACTTGGCTCCGGGCTTCTGATAACAACCGTACGAGTAACCCGGCCCCTCCTGGCGGGTGACTCTAAGGTCTATATTCTCAACAGGGATAGCAAGAGGTTGGAGGAGACCAGCTGGTCGTTGGTGTTGTGCTTTCACTCTTCGACATACATCACATTCATTCACGAATTGAGCAATTTCTCGCTTCATTCGAGTCCACCAATACGACTGCTGGAGGTCATGATACATCTTCATACTTCCAGGATGAATGGACAGGAGAGAATTGTGCGCCTCGTTCATAATGACTTTCCTTAGATCACCTTTAGGAACCACAATCCGGTCCTCGAAGAATAAAGTGTCTCTGTCATCAATGCGATAGCACTTGTATTTGGAAAGACCCTTGTCGATGCCACGTTTCACCTTCTTCACCATGGCATCAAGGAGTTGTGCCTCACGAATTTGATCTTCCAAAGTAGGAGAGACTATGAGGTTGGCAAGAAAGCCTTGAGGAACAACTTGGAGATTCAGCTTGCGGAAAGCTTCACAAAGATCCGGTTGGAAAGGCTTGAGGATTAAGCTGTTGCAATAAGCCTTCCTGCTTAAAGCATCTGCAATGACATTGGCCTTGCCTGGAGTATATTCAATACTCGGATTGTACTCTTGAATCATTTCGACCCATCGAGTCTGCCTGAGGTTGAGGTTGGGTTGAGTGAAGATATACTTTAGACTCTTGTGATCGGTGAAAATGTCCACTTGTCTTCCCAACAAGAGATGTCTCCATATTATCAATGCATGGACAACTGCCGCCAACTCAAGATCATGAGTGGGGTAGTTCTTCTCGTTGGGCTTCAACTGATGAGAGGTATAGGCCACAACTTTCTTCTCTTGCATTAACATAGCACCGAGACCTTGGAGAGAAGCATCACAGAAAACTTCAAACGGCTTGGATTCATCAGGAGGAGTCAAGACAGGAGCTGTGACTAGTTTCTCTTTGAGAGTGTTGAACACAACGTCACACTCAGGAGACCAGACATACTTCACATGCTTCTGGAGGAGGTTGGAAAGAGGCTTTGCAATCTTGGAGAAATTCTCAACGAATCTTCGGCAATAGCTTGCAAGACCAAGAAAACTGCGGAGCTGCTTGACATTCTGAGGAGGTTCCCAATTCACAATTGCGGACACCTTCTCGGGGTTAACAGCGATGCCCTTGGCAGAGTGATGTGACCAAGGAAAAGAACTTCATCGAGCCAAAACTCACATTTAGAGAACTTCGCATAGAATTGATACTCTCTGAGCTTGTCGAGCACCAATCGCAAATGTTTGGCATGATCCTGCTTATTCTTGGAGAAGACCAAGATATCATCGAGATACACCAGGACGAATTCATTGGTATAGGGGTTGAAGATGAAATTCATCATCCGAGAGAATACTGGAGGAGCATTGACGAGGCCGAAAGACACGACAGTATATTCATAAGAACCAAAGCTTGTTCTGAATGCTGTCTTGGGAATATCTTCTTCACGAATGCGAATCTGATGATAACCCATACGAAGGTCAAGCTTCGAGAAAAATTTAGCCCCTTTGATTTGCTCAAATACCTCATTGATGTTGGGAAGTGGATACCTGTTCTTGATTGTCTTCTTATTCAATGGACGGTAGTCGACACAAAGTCGGTCTGTGCCATCCTTCTTCTTGACAAAAAGAACACCACAACCCCATGGAGAAGAACTCGGTCTGATCAAACCTAGACGCTCTTGTTCATCGAGCTGTTTCTTCAATTCCTTCAGCTCGTTGGGTCCAAGCTTGTATGGACGCTTGCAAACGGGTTCAGTGCCAGGCTCTAGTTCGATAACAAACTCAACTGGCCGATGAGGAGGCATACCCGGAAGCTCTTCTGGAAAGACATCTTGATACTCACAAACGACTGGAATTTGAGAGATGGCATTCAATTCGCCCTTCACATTGAGAGAAAAGAACCAAATGGTTTCATCACGAGCGGCATAAATAATCACATCCTCAGACGAGTGTGTCAATTGAATTTCCCTGGCAGCACAATCAAGTTGAGCCTTGTGCTTAGAAAGCCAGTCCATCCCGAGAATAAGATCAATATCCGAGTCACCAAGAACAACTGGAGAAGACTGAAATTTATAGTCGCCCATCTTGATGGAAACATTCGGAACCATAGAGCTTGCATTCATGAATTTACCCGGAGAGACAACTGATAACGGTCTAGGCAAATCTTGATAAGCCAACTCATGCTTAAATGCAAAAGGTCTTGATATGAAAGAAAGCGATGCACCAGTATCAAAAAGAACTTTTGCAGGAATATCGTTAATAGGAAGATTACCCATTATCACATCAGTAGATTCCTCCGCTTGAGCTGCATTCATCATGTTCACCTTTGCAGACTTTGGATTATGCTTGACCACTGCATTGCTGGAAGATCTGACAGGAGGAGGAGGAGGCAGGCGCCTTTGGTTGAAGCACTTGTTAGCATAGTGACTTTTCTGCTGACATTTGTTGCAAGTCACCTCTGAGAGTGGATGGTGATAAGGAGCATTGGACTTTGGAGCTTGATTCTGAGAATTGTTCTGATAGCCAGAGTTGGAAGAGTTGGAAGAACCATGGCCACCTTTGTTCTTCTGCTGGTAAGGCTGACGAAACGGAGGAGGAGGAGGCAACCAGAACTTCTGTTGCTTAGCTGTCACAAGTGAGGAAGAAGAAGACTGAACCGCGTCTCTGCCCTCTTCTTAGAAGCCTCACACATGAGCTGAGCAGCCTCTTGCTTCAGTGCCATATTGTAGAATTGATCAAAGTGAGTAGGCTCAACAAGAACGAGAGCTAACTGCAGATCCTCTTTAAGGCCACCTCTGAAGTGATAGATCATGCTCTTCTCATCAGGAACGTCTTGTTTAGCGAAGCGAGCAAGTTTCTGAAACTGGATGTTGTATTGATACACAGACATGTTGCCTAGCTTGAGATTGCGGAACTCCTCACGCTTGCTCTCAACAACACTTTGTGGAATGTGGTGCGCTTTGAAGTCCCGACAGAAGTCAGTCCATGTGATCACACGACCTCCTCTGGAATCTTTGTATTGCCGAAACCAATCAGCAGCTTGGTCCTTGAGCTGGAAAGAAGCGAACTTGACATAGTCCTCAGGCCTGACATTGCTACATTCAAAATGCTTGTTGATGTCCACGAGCCAATCATCGGCATCCGTGGCCTCGGCACAGTAGCTGAAAGACTTGGGCTGATTTGCGAGAAACTGGTTAAGTGTAGCAAAGTGAAACTGATTGTTGCCTTGACCTTGATTGCATTGATTGCCTTGCCCTTGAGTGCGTTCTTGCAAGAGTTGCAGAATCATCTGAGCATTGGCGTTGGTGGCTGCCATGATTGCTTGCCATGCCTCCGGAGGTGGAGGTGGTGGCGGAGGGTTCGCTTGACTCCCTTCATTGCGATCCGGATTCTGACGCGTTGGCGGAGCCATCCTGAAGAGGGTGACATCCGTTAGCATCTTGATAGACAAATAGATAAGTAGAATCAACGGATAGAAATTGCAACATATAGTCTTCACAATAAACATTCGAACGAAGATGAACGAATGAATTCCGTAGTAAATCATCACACTTCCATAAGTTGAGAAGCCACTTGAAAAAGATATGGAATCAACATATGACTTCAAAGCAACTCGAATACCACAAATGAAAAACAAAACAAAGTATTGGCTTGCAGAATAAGCCGGAACACACATATGATAGAGATTTCGTCCGAAGTTTTCGTGGTGGGGCCCACACGGGCTCAATCGTACATCACCATCATGTACAAGGCTGTGCACATGACATACGAAGCGTCCCCGAGTCGGCATAGCCATGGACTCTTTAAGACACTACGAGACCACTGTAAAACCAACCGTGTACAGGCGGACCACCAGACGTCGAACCCCAATCTCATATCATGCGTCTGTCGCAAAGATATCCTAAGGCTACTTGAATTCCAACTTATAAACTCCAGAAACTTTCTGGTTATGCAATCTGGTGTAGGGGATACAGGGGACACAAAATATATCACCCAAACTAGCAATCCCTAGATCCAGCTGTATCCATCCGTCAACACATAACCAAGAAACCTTCGGAAATCGTTTACCTCAACCTTCGAAAAACATCCGTTATAGAAGTTATGGCAATACTCCTGAACTCCTGCCCCAGTACTGGGTGGCGTCGAGGTGATCTCACCAACAACTGCATAAAAGAGATTTCGATGTCGGCGAAACTCAGGTATTCCAGAACTGCAACGATAAAATTGTGACGACAACACCTGGGAGCTCAACTCCCCGGGACACTGCCACAACCCCTAAATGTCAAGAGGCACCAAGAACAATGTTCTCGTCACAAAACCATCGGAACGATTCCAAGATACCCGCGTGATCCTAAAATTATTTTTTTGTGAAATTTGAGGAGAGAATAGCCAAAACTTCTACGTCAGGAGACCTCACCTGAGCGACGAAGGGACTGAGGAGTAAAAAGAATCCTACTCTCCGATATATATAATCCTAAGACTCAAAACATTTTTGGTCTAGACTCAACAACGCCAGCGATTCGATCAAGCAGGAGGCTCCTAAGTCGGGGATGGCTCTGATTACCAACTTGTCACGCCCACGATGCGGCTATATCTCCCACGTGTCGAGGCACCACTTAGAGGCATAACCGCATAGTGGTTTTGTCGCAAGATGGGTCATCTTCACACAATCCCATGTAATGAACAAGAATGGGATAAAGAGTTGGCTTACAATCGCCACTTCACACAATACATAAATATTATCCATACATCATCCAAAATACAAACATATAGACCGACTACGGTCAAAATCCAGATGAACAGAAGACAACCCCAAATGCTAGATCCCCGATCGTCCCAACTGGGCTCCACTGCTGATCATCAGGAAAAGACACATAGTAACGACCACGTTCCTCGTCGAACTCCCACTTGAGATCGACCCCATCATCTGCACTGGCATCGTCGGCACCTGCAACTGTTCTGGTAGAATCTGTGAGTCACGAGGACTCAGCAATCTCACACCCGCGAGATCAAGACTTTTTAAGCTTAAAGGAAAGGAAGTTGTAAAAAGGTGGAGCTGCAGCGGCAATAAGCATATATGGTGGCTAACATACGCAAGAGAGAGCGAGAAGAGAAGCAACGGAGCGGTCGTCATCTAGCAATGACTAAGAAGTGATCCTGAACTCCTACTTACGGCATACATAACACAGACCGTGTTCATTTCCCGGACTCCGCCGAGAAGAGACCATCACGGCTACACATGCAGTTGATGTATTTTAACTGGGTCAAGTGACAAGTTCTCTACAACCGGACATTAACATATTCCCATCTGCCTCATAACCGCGGGCACGGCTTTCGAAAGATATTACACTGCAGGGGTGTCCCAACTTAGCCCATCATAAGCTCTCACGGTCAACGAAGGATAAACCTTCTCCCGGAAAGACCCGATCAGTCTGGGAATCCCGGTTTACAAGACATCTCGACAATGGTAAAACAAGACCAGCAAAGCCGCCCGATGCGCCGACAAATCCCGATAGGAGCTGCACATATCTCGTTCTCAGGGCACACCGGATGAGACATCCTACGAGTAAAACCAGACCTTGAGTTTCCAGGAGGGGGCCCCGCAGTCTACTCAGTTCGGACCAACACTCGAAGGAGCACTGGCCCGGGGGGTTTAAAATAAGATGACCCTCGGGCTCGCGAAAACCCGGGGGAAAAGGCTTAGGTAGCAAATGGTAAAACCAAGGTTGGGCCTTGCTGGAGGAGTTTTATTCAAGGCGAACTGTCAAGGGGGTCCCATAAATCACCCGACCGCGTAAGGAACGCAAACTCAAGGAACATAATCCCGGTATAACAGTAACTAGGGCGGCAAGAGTGGAACAAAACACCAGGCATAAGGCCGAGCCTTCCACCCTTTACCAAATATATAGATGCATTAATTAAATAAGAGATATTGTGATATCCCAACATATCCATGTTCCAACATGGAACCAACTTCAACTTCACCTCCAACTAGCAACACTATAAGAGGGGCAGAGCAAAAGCGGTAACTTAGCCAAACAACGGTTTGCTAGGAAAGGATGGTTAGAGGCTGACATGGCAAAAATGGGAGACATGATATAGCAAGTGATAGGTAGCGCAGCATGGCAATAGAGCGAACAACTAGCAAACCAAAGATAGAAGTGATTTCGAGGGGTGGTCATCTTGCCTGCAAGGTTCTCAGAGTTGTCGAAAGCTTGGTCCTCGTAAGCGTACTCAAAAGGTTCCTCGTTCACGAACTCGTCTCCCGGCTCTACCCAAGACAAGAACACAAACAAACGGAACCACAATCAACCACGAGAAATACACAAGCAACATGATGCAAAACATGTATGATATGCAAGATATGATATGCGATGCATATGCGTGCTCCGGAAGGTAAATGATGAACATGACAGTAACCTGGCAAACCAAGCATGCCACTGGAAAGATGAGATGATTTCGGTCGAAATCGATATAAAGATCACCGGAATCGGATGCACGGTTTGCAAATGGCAAGCAAAACAAGAATGACACGAATCTGCGATTAACAGCATGATAGCACTTAAAATACAAAAAGTAACAATGCTACAGCACTCTAACATAGCAGCAAATCACATGGCAGTAATCTACAGGAGATTCTTGACAAAATATGAACCATGAGCTATGGCTAGATCACAACATATCAAGCTCAAACAAGCATGGCAAAAGTACAAAAGATAACAGGATCACAGACTTAGTGAAAAACTGGACATGGCAGAAAACAGCATCAGGTAGCAATGTGCAGAGCACGAAATCAACATGCTACAGGAACTTAACATAGCAAAACAAGGCATGGAAGTGTTCTACTAAATGCATATGACAAAAGTCCCTTACTGACCATAAGCAAAAAAGGTCCAGAAGATATGATGGCAAGCATGTAAACATAGCAAGTTTCGTTATCAGGTTTCAGACTTAGCAGAAAACAGAGCATGGCAGAAATAATAATATGTAGGCATGTTGGTGAGCTTGATGCACTCACTACAGAGCAACGCATGACAAACCAAGCACACCTACAGCACGATGGCATGTTTAAGAAGCTATCCATGGCAAGAAAAAAAGCATAGCATGTATGGATCAAATACAATAAACTTGGCAAAATTGCATATCATGTTCAGAATCTGCCAGAAATATTTTATAGCAAAAGTAGAGCAAGATTGAGTCATGCTATCGCACTCCATAATTACAAAAAAAGGGCAGGAATGGATCAATTACAACTATAGCTACAAAACATCCTTACTGAACATCTCCTAAATATGCATGGATCTCTCTGTAGCATCAAGTTTACATGGCAACAAAATAACAGCAGACAAACACAGAACTCAGTCCCTGAAATCAGAAATGTTACGGGGCCTACTTTGCATGCTTGTGCTAGTCACCACAAAGATCACAAAAATAGATGGCATACACCCTTGGCAAGATGGCATGGCATACTTCAAAACACATGTAGAGCTCATGCCCATAAGATGCACAGATTTAAAGATACAAAAATGACAAATCTTCAAGTTCTGCTAAGAACCCGCAGATAACAGCAACTAGCCCTCTTCCCACAGAGATTTGGGCATCAATATGACCACTAATGAACATGGTGCAATTGAACAAAATGTAGAGCATGACGAGACGAACAATTTGACATATTACACGCGCGAAACGGAGCTACATGCATGAAGTTATGCAACGATGAACAGGCGCACTTGCTGTAAAGAGAAAAGACTAGCAAAGTGCGAAATTCAACGCCGTACCAGATCCAGATCGAGGCAGGCTAGGGTTCGGAGCTCGGGCGACGCTCGCCGGCGTGGAGGAGGGCGCGGCGGCTGGAGGAAACCTCGGGGAGGCGCGGGTCGCCGGAGGGGACGGCGAGGAGGAGGCGGCGCCCGCCGGCGAGGTGCGGCAGCAAGGCGGCGGCGGTGG
>NC_057814.1:518381723-518382871 GCF_018294505.1 Triticum aestivum
GACACGTGGCGGCGGCGGTGTAGGAATCTCGTCCGGCGCCGGGCGGACGTGTCCGGCGCGCGGAGGGACGAAGCTAGGGTTTGGACTGCGTTTGTATATGGGAGGGGATGGAGTTTTATAGGTAGAGGGGGCTAGGAGAGTCCAAATGAGGTGCGGTTTTCGCCCACACGATCGTGATCGAACGACCTAGAGCATGGAAGAGAGTTTGGTAGGTTTTGGGCATGTTTTTGAGGGGGGTTTTGCTGGACACTCAAATGGTCTTTGCGGATGCCCGGTTAACCGTTGGAGTACCAAACGACCTCCAAATGGAACGAAACTTGACCGGTGGTCTCCGGGTGGTATAATAAGGCCACTTGGCAAGCCTCGGTCCATTCCGAGAAAGTTTGACACCCGCTCATGAAAGAAAACAAGAGGGGTGCACCGGAGGAGATAGGAGCGCCGGATTGCAAAACAGACAACGGGGAAAAAGCTCGGATGCATGAGACGAACACGTATGCAAATGCAATGCACATGATGACATGATATGAAAAGCATGACATGAACAAAATGCAAAAATGAAAAACAAAACCCGACCACGGAGGGAATATCATAACACATAGCCGAAAATGGCAAGAGTCCGAGTTAAAAATATGGCAAGTTACATGCGGGGTGTTACAGGGGAGCCTCGTGTAGCCCAATGTACGGTGCGGATGTGTGTGTGACAGGTGCACCGGCGTGGCACACGATTAGTTTGGGTGAACCATGTGTGTTGCGTCATCCGACTTGTCTAATGTTCATAAATTTGGCGAAAAATAACGCGGGAGAGGGTCAGAACATGAACACACTTGCATGTGGACCAAATTTATGTATCAACAGGGTTGTTTGATTTTCAAATACCAAATGCAACTTCTATGTGGCACCTCTCTCGCAAAGCGCACGGTATTGCTTGCCCCACCCCCCTCATGTCGGCACGAAGGGAATCCTAAGCTATGAATGCATGCTCCCTCCCCCCAACCGAGGTTCACCTAGCAAAGTGCGAAGTAGCTAGCCGCCCCCTCCTCCCTCATGTCGGCACGAAGGGAATCCTAAGCGATTAATGCATGCCCCCCCAACCGAGGTTCATTCACCTAGCAAAGTGCAAAGTAGCTAGCAGCCCCCTCCCTCGTGTC
>NC_057814.1:518383706-518443063 GCF_018294505.1 Triticum aestivum
GTTCACCTAGCAAAGTGCAAAGTAGCAACCCCCCCCCCACACACGCGCACACTTTTAGCCGGCGAGCTAGAGAGGCATATATCTCACCAAGATGGATCGTAAAACGGACCAAGAATAACCTACCTTGGTCGTACAGCCTCTCTCTTGTTGTTGGTCAAAGTGATGGCCGTCCATGCGACCCCGGAGATGGGCTAGCTCGCCAATAATCACGCAAGTAGCTAGTCCCCGAAGACAACCACTGCATTCGTGTGGCCCAAATATATGTATGGAGAGGTGTGTTTTTGAGTAACAATGGAACAACTTTGATGTGGCACCGTGATTTCGAACTAGAAATCCCCACATGGAGTGAGGGTTAGGTTGACGATGCATATGTATGTTACACCACACTTCAAGCCAACGACGGGGATTCATGCATGCATGCGTGCATAGTATATACGCTCAAACTTAATTAGTTCTGAATCTCACGATGACCTATACTACGATAACATGAACCAAATGAAGAATCCGCCATGGTAACCTATCTTGTTGTTGGTCAAGGTGATCATGGATGTCCACGCGGGCCCATGAATATATAGGCTTGCCGCCGATAACCACGCGAGGGAGTGTATCGTTCGAAGGCAACCACTACATGCATATGTATGGAGGTGATGCGTGCATGCATGTTTGAATACACAAGATTGATGTGGCGCGTGTGTCAAAAATCATACACTAGCTCCCCACATAGAGCGAGATCGGTTCATGATGTGTCGTTGTACTAGCCACTTCGACACGATGGGAGGGATTCATGCATACACATGCATGTGTGTGTGATCAAACTGTATCATGCATGTCATCCCAGAGCAAAAATAATAATCGGCTACTAAGTCAAATTAACCTCTCTTGTTGTCACGCAAAAAGTGGTGATGGACCAAGCGGGCCCACAGATGGAAAGCATTGATATCGCTGATAACCGCTTAAGTGGGTGCGAGAGGACAACCACCACTGCTTTGCATGTGGGACAAACATATATATGTTGAATACCCAAAATGCACAACTTTGATGTGCCACATGCCTCAAAAACCGTAAACCATGCACCCACACAGAGTGAGGATCATATCAAGCGTACTACATATGATGGTCCCCTTCCCCCCTCTTCACCACATAATATATGCTCCTGCCATAATATATGTACAACCCAAAAGAATCCTCATCGATGGTGAAATTAATTAACCTCTCCCGATGTAGGTCAAAGTGATGCATGCATGCATCGACGATGGCCTCGTGGGCCCACAGATGGAAGTGTCACACGTGAGTGTCCTAGCTAGGATATGCATGTGGCCCAAAAACGTGTTGTGTGATGTTTGAATAACCAATTTCACAATTTTGATGTGGCACGTGCCTCGATAACCAAAAAGTCCCGACACTGAGTGAGGTGTACTTGTTCATGGACGCGTACGTATAGTATATATGCTAGTCCCCTCCCACCTCTTCGACGTGTACTATATACCACAATACCACAAACAAAAAAGATTCTACCTTGCTAGTCAAATTAACCTCACTGCTGGTTGTTCATCAAAGTGATGGACGACGACCTCGCGGGCCCACAGAAAGCGTCACACGCGAGTATCGACTGTTGTGTAGGACAACCATCGACTGCATGTGGCCAAAAAATATGTATGAAAGGGTTGTGTATTATTTTAAATAACGATTTCACGACTCTAATGTGGCACCGGCCTGCCTAACAAAACGGCCAACCCACACGGTGGCTCACAACTCGCAGTGTACTGCGAGCCACCCGCCACCCCCAGACGCACACACCCACACACACCGCAAATCCACCGCAACTACGATGCATGTTAAATTAATTATCCCGCAGTGAACATACATGTTACCAAAGGAGGGATGTTTTATTTTCAAAAAAATCACAGAGATCATTAAGATGTTTTAGTATGTTAATTCATTGATTTTCTAGGGGTATAATGTGCAAAAATCAAATTTGAGCTACATGCACACGTGACAGTGCACCTAAATGGATTGCAAAAGCACATGTGTCTCACTGGGTGCATGTTTACTCCCCGTGCAACAAATTTCAAACATTGAGAATCTTGATTTTTAAATTCTAGTACATCCAAAACTTATTTGAAGTTCATGAAACTTATCGTGTGGTCATATGGACACCAATACAAAGTGGCATTGTACTTTTTTTTGTCAAATTTGAGACCAGTTTTGTCGGTGTACAAAAAGAGAGGTGCGCCTTTGTACCCCTTTACCTGTGCACGGGCAGCCGGAGCCGCGCCCGCGGTCACACCAAGCAGAACAGGGGAGGTGAGCCAAGGTAAGACCGAAGCTCAAGACAATCAGAGCAACGCCAAGCCCAAGAGCACAAAGAGCAGAGGGACGAAGTAGGTTCCCCCGGTAAGACCCTTGCCGGGGCAGCCTCCGCAGCCCCGGCAAGATCCTTGCTGGGACAGCTCGCCCCACACCAACAGAGCGAGCCACCCTTGAGCCCACGGTCCCCAACGCCATCATCCACGTGGGGCCAGGGCTCGGGAAGGCACCTCTGTGGTGGCATGCAGATCTTTGTGAAGACATATTCAAGATCAGATGAGGATTAGAAGACGACGATCCTCGGCAAGATCCTTGCCGAGGAAGGCCACCAGACCCCCGGCAAGGCCCTTGCCGGGGACGACAGCGCGCCACGGCAAGACCCTTGCCGGGCCACACGGCAAGATCCTTGCAAGGCTACCCGGCAAGGCCCTCACCAAGGACGCCAGCAGGGCCACCGCCAGGCCCGCGCCAACCAAGCTTCCACCGCCGTTCACATGCAGCTGCCAGCCCAACCAGCTGGGCGGGCACCTGCGTGGCAACATGGAGCTCCCAGGCCAACTCATCAAGCGCCTGCGTGGCGGCATGCAAATCTTCGTGAAGGCTCCGCCACCGCGCCACCTCAGCCGCCTGCCTGCCTACATGGCGCCACATGCATCGCTGACCAAGCGCGTGTCAAAGCGAGGAGGAGCGGTGACGGACGGGACGGGCCTTGCCCCCGTCCCCAATAAAGCAAGGGGACACCTAAGCTACGCATTAAATGCGTCTTGTCCTGTAATACGAGCGATAAGCTCAGGGCACTGTACGCCTTTCCACCTCCTGTATGCCACTGTGGCAGCCCCTTCCAACTATAAAAGGAGGCCCATGGCATACTGGAGAAGGATTCGGCTGTTTCGAACCACGCACTCACCACAGCTAGTTTGAGAGCTCAAGAACTCTCTGAAATACACCCACCAAAGCAGGACTAGGGTTTTACGCATCCTCGCGGGCCGAGCCTGGGTAAATGATTCTTGTGCTGGCTACTGATCCTGCTCTTCTCGCAACCCTGCGCCCCGGCAACCGTAGTAGGGATTCTTGTGATCCCATAGGTGTCGTTCCACACCGACATCTTTGGCGCGCCAGGTAGGGTGCGCAATTGTGAGAATCTGGTCTAGTAGTTAGCCTAGCGGTTCTTCGTCGCCATGGCTCCTAAGAAGAAGACGGACACGGCAGTCGGCTCGTTGGGAGCCGAACGGCCCGTGCTGGTGCGGGCGGGCAGTGGACCGGTCGCCGACAGGACCCGGGCCGCGGTCCGCGAGCACTAGAATCGCCCTGGTAGTCAGAGCCTGGTGGGCGGCGTCGTTCGCGCACCAGACGACCGGCTACACGTCGCCGGATCCAAAGACGGAGCTGGGCCCCCTCGCAGGCGGCGCGGGGCCCTCCAGGGGTGTCGTTGTGCCACCTCCGGGCAGCGCGGCGACCTCCAGGACGCCCACACCGGCGACCACTGCGCGCTCTTCCTGTGGTGTGCGCGTCGAGCAGCGTCACCGCGTTGGTGACCCTGGGCACCGCCGTGCGAAGAGCCCCGTGCGTCGTCTGTAGGATGAAGGGGTTCAGCACGCCCGCCGAAGCGCTTGCGAAAATGGCACGCAGCCGCTAGGTCGTAACGGAGCTCCTTCTAATGTAGTTAGAAGTCGAAGCGTGCCGCGATCCACGCATCTGTCGCCGCCGCCCACGCCGGCAGAAGCTTTGGCACGCGCGCCGCTGCTCCTCGACTTCCCTCCTGCTGTGGAGAAGCTTGACGAGTGGAGGGCCACCATCCGGAGCCTCGTCGCCGTCGCCAACAAAGACGATCCGCGACCGGCGGGACCCTCGGGTTGGCGCTCCACCGAGCCATCGCATGCTAGCGCTGAGAGGACCGGGGGAGTTGCGGCCACGGTGCACTCTCCTCCTCCTCGCCTGCCGCCGCGGGCGTCGGCCCGTCATGACGACGCTTGTGATAACATCACTGTAGCGTCGTTCGACCCGCGGACCCTCCGCGACCAGCGCCATCTCCATCGGGAACGAGCTCACGAAGATGCTCGGACCACCAAGGAACGCTAGCGCGAAACGCGCCGCCAGTCGGACATGTGGGCGGGACCCGCTATGGACCATCTGGCGACTTACCTTACTAGGTGGGCTGCCCGGCCTTTACCCATGAGCTGCGGCAGTTCCAGTGGCCGTCCCACCGCACGTTCAAGCCCGACGTCGGCGAGAAGTACACTGGCAAGACCCATCCGTCCGAGTTCCTCAGCATCTACACCATCGCGATGCAGGCTGCTGGAGCTCGCGACGACAAGGTACTTGCCATCTATTTCCCGCTGGCACTGAAGCCCAATGTTATGTCCTGGTTGATGCACTTGCCGGCGGATTCCATTTCTTCTTGGTCGGATCTGTGCCATGAGTTCGTTGGCGCCTTCACAGGAGGCCACCAAGCTCATGGCCAGGCCAGTTATCTGCATATCATTCCCTAGAAGGAAGGGGAAACCCTGCGCAAGTACATCCAGAGATTCAGCCGGGTGCAGTACAACATCCCCAATGTTCATCGCGCCGCTGTGATCAGCGCGTTCCATCAGAACGTGCGCAACCGCAAGATGCGCGAAGAGCTAGCGATGACCAAGGTTAAGGATGTGGCCGAGCTCTACGTTCTGGCCGATAGGTGCGCCCGGGCTGAAGAGGGAAGGAAGTACCCCGATGAAGACGCCGGCACGGAAACTGACTCTACCGATGAAGATGCCGCCACCCCGACGAAAAAGGGCCGGCCTCGCAACAGGAAACACAATGGTAAGGCCGTGCTTGCCGTTGAGGGATCTGACGATACCGGTGCCGGCAAGAAGGTCATGGCAGACGCCCCGGCAAGGAGATTGCCGGGTGCACCGCCTGCCGGGCCTTGGCGGCCAATGACAAGCCAGGAAGCTCCGGCAAGCAATACTGCAAGATCCACCGCACCAAGGGCCAGGACCTCCAGAACTGCCGACAAGTCGAGCTGCCTGCTGAGAACCAAAAGGCTGAGTACGTGAGGCGGGACAAGGAGAAGGACCAGGACGGTGCCGAGGGATCTGGCAAGAAGCGTGGCGGCCAAGGAGGGCGCCCCGGCAAGGACAACCAGCAAGAGAGGCCCGCCCGGGGCTGTGACAAGAAACAAGAAGACGATGATCACGACGAGGACGACGAGTCTGGTGAGCAAGGCTTCCAGAAGGCTACGGAGGCCATGTGCGTCGATGGCGGCACCTCGCTACATACCTCTCACCGCCAGCTCAAGCAGTGGGCGCGTGAGATTACAGCAGCAGAGCCGTCGTTCGACGCTCAGAAGCCACTGAAGTGGTCTAGCACGCCCCTCATCTTTGACGCCGAGGACCACCCTGACCACACTATCGCGTTTGGGTGTTTGCCATTGTTGGTCACACCAACGATACGCAACCTCAGGGTGAACAAGATGTTGGTTGATGGCGGGGCCGGCCTGAACCTGATCTCACCTGTCGTGATCAAAAGGTTGCAAATCCCTGACGGAGACCTCGAGGAAACGGGCACGTTTCAAGGGGTCAATCCGGGGAGGAGCCAGCCGAAGGGAAAGGTCACACTGCCCGTGACATTTGGAGGAGAGTTGAACTACAGGACGGAGAGGATCGTCTTCGACGTGGCCGAGATCCCCTTGCCCTACAACGGGATCCTCGGCTGCCCGGCACTAGGCAAGTTCATGGCGGCGTCACACTACGCCTACAACATGCTAAAGATGCCCGGGCCGTTGACCATCATCTCCGTCCCCTCCGACAAGAAGGACGCGCTGATTTGTGCCGACCAACTCTACCAGGAGGCAGTTGCAGCAGCTTCCGCCAAGGCATCTGCTCCTGCCGCTGAAGCCCCGGGAGGGAGGAAGAAGCCTGGCAAGACCTCTCGCACCCACTCCGGCAAGCGCACCTCTTCGGAGTGTTGTGCTACCATCGAGGACGTGCCAGAGAGCTCTACTGACAAGAGCAAGAGATCCAGAGCCGAGCCACCGCAGACCAAGAAGGTGCCCGTCAGGGAGGATGGCACGGGAGGGGCCTTCACCATAGGCTCCACCCTCGACAGCAAATAGGAAGGCGTGCTCGTCACCTTCTTGCGGGAAAATGTCGACGTGTTTGCATGGCAAGCATCCGACATCCCCGGTGTTCCCATGGAGGTGATTGAGCACCACCTAGCTGTCTGCCCCCACGCGTGGCCCGTCAAGCAGAAGGTCAGAAACCAGGCTCTGGAGAGGCAGGAGTTCATCACACAGGAGATCAGGAACTTGGAAGCGGCAGGTTTGGTGAGAGGAGTGCTCCACCCGACATGGTTGGCCAATCCGGTAGTGGTGCGCAAGGGGAATGGGAAGTGGAGGCTGTGTATTGATTACACAGATATCAATAAGGCTTGTCCTAACGACCCCTTCCCATTGCCTCGCATCGACCAGATTGTTGACTCCACAGCCGGGTGTGATCTGTTATCATTCCTCGACGCCTACTCAGGCTACCACCAGATCTTCATGACAAGAGAGGATGAAGAGAAGACAGCATTCATCACCCCATGTGGTACGTATTGCTTTTTATGGATGCCTTTCGGGTTGAAGAGTGCTGGCTCAACGTTCGCAAGAGCAGTCCAAATTGGTTTTGAACCTCAGCTCCATAGAAATATGGAGGCATACATGGATGACATAGTGGTCAAAACCAAGGACGGGCCAACTCTTGTGCAAGATCTGGAAGAGACATTTGCCAACCTGCGCAAGATCAACCTCAAGCTGAACCCTGAGAAGTGTGTCTTCGGTGTTCCATCCGACAAGCTTCTCGGGTTCTTTGTGTCGCAGCGCGGGATCGAGGCAAACCCAGACAAGATCAAAGCTATTGAGCAGATTGAGGCGCCCAAGCGGATCAAAGATGTGCGTCGGCTCATCGGCTGCGTTGCCGCCATGAGCCGATTCATCTCCAAGTCCACCTAGCGCGCCCTTCCCTTCTTCAAAATCTTGAAAAGGCAGGCCCAATGAGTGGACCCCAGAAGCCGAGGCAGCATTGCAAGATCTGAAGAAATACCTTTCCTCCACGCCAATACTAGTTGCGCCTAAACCACAAGAGCCGTTGCTGCTATATCTGGCGCCGACGAATCAAGTCGTGAGCGCCGCACTGGTGGCACAGAGGGAGGTCGACGAGGAGGCAGTGACAGAGGCAGAACCAGTGGATGGCAAGCCAAAGATTCCCCCGGCAGGGCCTGGTGCCGGCAAGGCGCGGCCCCCGGCAGAGTCTGATGCCACCAAGACGGTGCCCGCGCAATCGAGTGAGGTGGTGCAGAAGAAGAAGATGATGCAGCACCCGGTTTACTTTGTCAGCTCCCTCTTGCAGGGGGCTAGGTCGAGGTATTCCAGTGTGCAAAAATTGCTCTTCGGCCTCCTTATGGCCTCGAGGAAGCGGCGTCATTACTTCCAAGCCCACGAGATCACTGTCGTCACCCGCCTCCCGTTGCAACGGATACTGCATAACCCAGATGCAACCAGAAGGATTGTGGAATGGGCCTTGGAGCTATCAAGTTTCGGTTTGAAGTTTGAAAGTACCTCGACAATCCAGAGCAGAGTCTTGGCGGAGTTTATTACAGAATGGACCTCAACGCCTGATGAAGAAATCCAGGAGACCACTCTCCCCGGCAAGAAAGCAGACCGCGACTGGAGCATGTACTTTGATGGGGCTTTCTCGCTGCAAGGCGCCGGTGCCGGTGTGCTGCTCATCGCGCCCACTGGAGAGCACCTCAAGTACGTGATCCAGATGCACTTCCCCAGGGAGATGTCCACCAACAACACTGCTGAGTATGAGGGATTGCTCGCCGGTCTCAGGATCGCGGCAGACCTCAGGGTTAAGAAGCTCATCGTCAGGGGTGACTCGCAGCTTGTTGTTAGGCATGTCAACAAGGATTACCAGAGCCCATTGATGGAGGCCTGCGTAGATGAGGTGAGGAAGCTGGAGGAACGCTTTGATGGTATCCAAGCGGAGCACGTCCCCCGAGTGGAGAACGACATTGCCGATTACCTGTCAAAGCATGTTGCATTCAAGCTACCTGTGGAACCAGGTACCTTTTGGCTCCGGTTAACTCAACCATCCGTCGAGCCATTAATGGGGCAGAACAAGCGGAGGAAGTCAGGTCCCGGCAAGTACTTTCCTACCGAGCCCCCTGGGGCTGCCGGCAAGGGTGCTGCCGCGGACGCTGAGCCTGCCCCAGAGCAGCTGGCTCCGGCAGGGCGTCAAGCCCTGGCCGTAGAGACAGCCGCTCCCATGGCAGAAGAAATGCCTTTGGTCTTGCCGTCGAGCCCCAGGCTCTGGCATGGGCGCAGCATACCGTCCAATTCCTCCAAACAGGGGAGATTCCTGAGGAGCAGGAAGAAGCGGAAAGAGTAGCCCGTCGGTCCGCCCTGTACCAGTTCGTCGATGACGTCCTGTACAGGAGAAGGCCAAACGGTGTGAAATTGAAGTGCATCCCCCGGGAGGAAGGATTGGAGCTGTTGGCGAAGATACATGGAGGCATATGTGGCTCCCACATAGGGTCGAGGGCCCTTGTCGGGAAGGCGTTCGGGCAAGGTTTCTTCTAGCCCACCGCCCTCCAGGATGCGACGGCACTAGTAACCAAGTGCGAAGCGTGTCAGTTCCATTCAAAGAAGCTTCATCAACCAGCTCAACCCCTCTCTCCTGGCCATTCTCGGTCTGGGGGCTCGATATACTGGGCCCTTTCCCCCGCGCTGTCGGGGGCTTTGAGTACTTGTACGTTGCAATCGACAAGTTCACAAAGTGGCCGAAAGTGGAAGCAGTGAGAAACGTGACTGCTCAGTCAGCAGTCAAGTTCTTCAAGGGACTGGTCTGCCGTTTTGGTGTGCTAAACAGAGTCATCACCAACAACAGCACGCAGTTCACAAGCCACACCTTCATGCAATACATTCAAGACCTCGGTAGCAAGTGTTGTGAGGCCTGAGAACGAAGACCTTTGACAACCTGCACAAGAGTGGAAGGCACTGGATTGATGAGTTGCCAGCGGTTCTTTGGTCGATCAGGACGATGCCAAATCGAGCCACCAGCCAGACACCTTTTGCCCTGGTATACGGGGCAGAAGCAGTTCTCCCCACGGAACTCATACACGGGTCACCTCGAGTGGTCGCTTATGATGAGCTTGAGCAAGAGTAGTTGCGCCAAGATGACGCGACGCTCCTTGAGGAAGATCGTCTTCGGGCGGCTGTGAGAGCAGCGCGCTACCAGCAAGCCTTGCGCCGCTACCACAGCCGCAAGGTTCATGCCCGAAGCTTTGAGGAAGGCGACCTTGTTCTTCGGCGCGTTCAGTCGGCCAAGAATTCCAACAAGTTGACGCCGAAGTGGGAAGGCCCTTATCGGGTAATGCGAGTCACCAGGCCCGGCGCAGTCCGCCTGGAATCGAAGATGATGTCCCAGTGAGCAACTCCTGGAACATCGAGCATCGTCGCAAGTTTTACCCATAAGGCGCGGCTTGCCGGGCCTCCCGGCAAGCCATCTTTTGTACAAGCTTTGCCGCCAATGCATGTGACCCTTTGTACAAAGCCAGGCGCAGACCCTGAGCATAAATAAATGAAGCGTTGGCGCCCCAAATCATAGCATGCATGCTAGGTCGAGTCTCTTCCTTGGTTAGGGTTGATAGTGCTCAGCAGCGACTAACCCCTAGCTTAGACGTTGAGTGCGCGTCTATCTGTTTCTCTTCTATCTTCTTTTGGTTCGCAGGGCACATGAGCACTTCTGCCGAGCTACTTGGAAGAAAGAAAACGGACCGGCATCCCGACCCCGGCCAACCAGAGTTGCCGGGGGCTGCAAGCACAAGGATCCAAACGCGGCAAGATGAGATTGTCGGGGGGCTTGTAACGCCCACGATGCGGCTATATCTCTCACGTGTCGAGGCACGACTTAGAGGCATAACCGCATTGTAGGTTTTGTCGCAAGAAGGGTCATCTTCACACAATCCCATGTAATGAAAAAGAATGGGATAAAGAGAGTTGGCTTACAATCGCCACTTCACACAATACATAAATAAATTCATACATCATTCAAGATACACACATAGACCGACTACGGTCAAATCCAAATAAAAAGAAGATAACCCCAAATGCTAGATCCCCGATCGTCCCAACTGGGCTCCACTATTGATCATTAGGAAACAAAACATAGTGACGAACAAGTTCCTCATCGAGCTCTCACTTGAGCTGGGTAGCATCGCCTGCACTGGTATCATCGGCACCTGCAACTGTTTGTAAGTATTTGGTGAGTCACGAGGACTCAGCAATCTCACACCCGCGAGATCAAGACTATTTACGCTTATGGATAGGAGAAGGTAGTGAGGTGGAGCAGCAGTAAGCACTAAGCATATATGGTGGCTAACATACAAAAATAAGAGCGAGAAGAGAAGCAACGCAACAGTCGTGAAGCTAGAAGTGATCAAGAAGTGATCCTGAAACTACTTACGCACAACCATAACACAAGAACCGTGTTCACTTCCCGGACTCCGCCAAAAAGAGAGCATCACGACTACACACGCGGTCGATGCATTTTAATTTAAGTCAAGTGTCAAGTTCTCTACAACCGGATGTTAACAAATTCCCATCTGCCACATAACCGCGGGCACGGCTGTCGAAAGTTTATACCCTGCAGGGGTGTCCTAACTTAGCCCATCACAAGCTCTCACGGTCAACGAAGGATATTCCTTCTCCCGGGAAGACCCGATCAGTCTCGGAATCCCGGTTTACAAGACATTTCGACAATGGTAAAACAAGACCAGCAAAGCCGCCCGATGTGCCGACGAATCCCGATAGGAGCTGCACATATCTCGTTCTCAGGGCGCACTGGATAAGTCAAGCTACGAGTAAAACCAGTCCTCAAGTTGCCCCGAGGTGGCCCCGCAGGTTGCTCGGTTCGGACCAACACTGGAAGGAGCACTGGCCCGGGGGGGGGTTAAAATAAAGATGACCCTTGAGTCTGCAGAACCCAAGGGAAAAAGGCTTAGGTGGCAAATGTTAAAACCAAGCTTGGGCCTTGCTGGAAGAGTTTTATTCAAAGCGAACTATCAAGGGGGTCCCATAAATCACCCAACCGCGTAAGGAACGCAAAATCAAGGAACATAACACCGGTATGATGGAAACTAGGGCGGCAAGAGTGGAACAAAACACCAGGCATAAGGCCAAGCCTTCAACCCTTTACCAAGTATATAGATGCATTAATTAAATAAGAGATATTGTGATATCCCAACATATCCATGTTCCAACATGGAACAAACTTCATCTTCGCCTGCAACTAGCAACGCTATAAGAGGGGCTGAGCAAAAGCGGTAACATAGCCAAACAACGGTTTGCTAGGAATGGATGGTTAGAGGCTTGCCATGGCAATGTGGGAGGCATGATATAGCAAGTGGTAGGTAGCGCGGCATAGAAAAAGAGCGAACAACTAGCAAGCAAAGATAGATGTGATTTCGAGGGTATGGTCATCTTGCCTGAGATCCCGCAAGGAAGAAGAACGAGTCCATGAAGAAGACAAACGGACGTACTCGAATGAATCCTCACAACTCCGGAACGAAACCGAAGCTAACGAGAGAAGCAACCCGGAAAGAAACAAACAACATAGTAAACAACCACCACATACAGATGGCATGATGCACAAACAAGTATGATGCATGTTCGGTTTAAATATGCATGGCATGGCAAAGTGCACAAACAATACTACAAATTAAGTGGAGCTCAATATGCAACGAGTTGCATATTGACAAAACATCACATTCAATCATTTAGTTCTCTCTCGTTTATGATACTCATCAATATTAAATGTTGTTAAACATGGCAAGAGGGTGAAGCATAAATGAACTAACTATTTAGGCAACTTTAAATGAGGCCGGAACGACAAACAACAATTCCAGAAAATCCTCATGTGCATATTTTAGATTTGGTACTGTTCTGCCCTAAACACAATTTTAGTGTTGTTAAACAGCAAAATGAAGTGCACCATGTTAAGCTAGGCATTTTTCTACCCCATTAACATATAAAGTTTATTTAAAATGGAGCTACGGTTAATTAGTTATGAAATAAATCATTTAGCATGGCATTTATGCAAAATAAATGTAAACAACAACTTAAACATTTTAAACATGGATGAAAGTTGCATATTATGAAACTAGATGAAATTCTAAGAACCTTAATGTTTAAATCATTTTAATCCGGTGCATGGTTGTTGAATTATTATATGCATGAACAACAGGGGGCAAACTGTAAATATGCATTTTTCTGAACAAATAGGAAAATCGCAGCGCACAGGAAAAAAACATATCGGGCCGCATCTACTGAACTGGGCCAGCTGCTGCGAGCGCTGCACGCGGGTGGGTTTCGGTGGGCTTCTCACCTCGGGCCAGATCTGGCCTGCAGGCTGGACGCAGGCGCTGGGCCTTGGCGCGGGTCGCGGTCAACGCCCTTGAGGCAGGGGACGAGCGCTGCGAGCGCTGCTTGACCTGAAGCAGGGGATGTAGGGGAAGCAGGGGCGCGGGACTCCGGCGAGGCAGAGCTCCGAGAAGAAGATGGCGACGGTTCTGGCGTGCATCCACGCCGATCCGAATGGTGGCAGCTCCCTAGGCAAGAGAGAGAGAAATTAGAGGGAGCGACAGAAAGGAAGGGACGAGAGGAGGAGAAGGATGGGTAGAGGCACGGCGACCTGCGGTGCTCCAATGTCGCGCTCGCCGGCACGGCGGAGGAGACCAGGACGGTGAGGTCGCCAGGGCCCTGGGCGGTGGAGGTCGTTCCCGGCGGCGGCTTGACGGACCGAGGCAGGAGAAGGCCCTGGGCGGCCATGGCTGCATTTGAAGAGAGAGAGGGACATGTGTGAGGAGAGAGAGACAGAGAAAGAAAGTGAAGGGTTAGTGGCATGGATCTCACCGGAGGGTGCATGGGAGGAGAGGTGGAGACCCGGCGAAGTGGCTGTGGAGGTCGAGGCAGGGGCGAGGTCGAACTCGAAGCAGAGGAGGTCGCAGGCGGGCGACACAGCAGAGGAGCTTGACGCGGGGTCTTGGGGCTCCGGCGAGGTGGCGAGGTTCGGCAACGACGGGGATGACCGGCTGAGCTGCTGCTCCGGTTGGCCTGGCAGTAAGGCAAGGGAGCTTGTGCTCCTTGGCGACGGGAGGCTCGGGGAGTGAGCAGGGGAGACTGGGCTTGGAGGCGAAGCGCTCGATCCACTCGGGATCGAGATGCTCGGGCGGCTACACGGAAAACCAGGGATCTGGTCGGAGGCTGCGGTAGGTGGGGATGGATCCCGAGAAGGAGAGCGGCGGCGGCGCAGATGGGACTGGGTAGACTAGGGTTAGGATAGGTTGGTTTATATAGCAGGTGGACTAGGCTTAGGGGTTAATCTGAATCCTTCGATCAAAATTGAGCGGTTGTGAATAAATGGCTTGGGGAGTCCAACAAAGAACCGAGGATATTAGAGGGATGTTTGGGGATGATCCGGACCCATCGGTCGTGACCGTGCAGTTCGGGTTCGGGGAAGTTTCGGACGAGCAAGCGAGGGGTTCGAGCATTGAGCAAAGAGATTAAGTGGCCAGACAAGAGGGACTCGAAAAACCTGGTTAGTCTCGGAACGGACAACGGAGAGACGCGACAACTACGAACGAACTAAGAGTTTTAAAACATGGCGGCAACGAAGTGCCGATGCAATGCGAATGATGCGATGATGAATGCAACAGACAAATAAAACACACGGCGATAACAATAAACATGGAAGGCGTTTGAAGCGTCGGTCTCGGGGCGTTACAACACTCCACCACTGCAAGAGGATCTCGTCCCGAGATCTAGGATGGCACGGGGGAGAAACGGAAGAGGAACAGGTAAAACAAGTTGCTTCTTTGACAAACGAGTGGAACCAATGACCCTTGAGAGGTTGAAAACTTGAAAGAAGAATACGATAGAGTTGAACAAAATTGAGAAAACTCCGGTAGAAAAGAGAAACAAGGAATAGCATATGAACCTTGGAGGTTGCAAAGCTATGAATGACGAGTACAATGGAACGATAAGGATCAATTACGACAACGCTCCGGTTGGAAAATGGAAGGCATAGAATATGAACTTGGCAAAAAGAAAGCACTTGGATGAGATTCCGGTTAGAAGAGGAATGATAGACACAACACTCCGGTTAAAACAAGATAAAGAAGGAATAAGAATGATATAATTTGGACAGCACTCCGACTGTAAATGGAAGGAATTGAACATGAACTTTACAAGATGAGAGGATACTTAATGAAATCAACAACACACTGCCTCCGGAACTATTGAAAGAATGGCACAATGGGTCAGAAAGATTTCAGACAGCACTCCGGTTGAGAAGGGAGGCAAAACTTGACAGAATGGGAAGAACTTGAAAAGAGGGCACGACACTCCGGTTGGAAATGGATAAGCACGAAAAGAACACGGTCCTCACAAACCGAGAAGATGAGCAAAAAGAGCAACATCGCAATGCCTCCGGAAGGAAGAATAGAAGATATATCATTGGAATCACAGAATGGAGAAGAAAACGCCAACTTCTGCCACCAATGAACTAGGAAAGCACTCTTCCTAGAAGGTTAAAACGGAGTTGTTGGAAAAACCAACAACGAAATGAATAAGCTTGTAGTGGGCTTATGGAAAACATCCCAAAACTTGAGATGAAATTCTGCCACCAACGAAAACAATGATTGATTGTGAACAATGAAGAGATGGAAAATTTCTTTACCGAGATGAGAAGGAGAAGATTGGATCATTGATAAGCACCACAAGTAGCTACATTCCTTAGGGAAGGCTGTAGGTGAAATATAACCCAATATAACTCCAACAAAAAGATTGATTGGTTGAAAAGATCACTTGAACGAAGAGAAAATGATGGATTTAAATATGTCATTCTTGAAAACTTGTGAATCATGAAACACGAAGGAAAATTATCAAAAATGACACAACACCACCTCAAAAGTTGAAGAATGCTTGAACTCCTCAAAACAAAACATGTGTTGAGCACCATGTTTATCTTTGAGTATAGCTTTACGGATCTTGACTCCGAGAGAAATCTTGAAGAACAATTGAAGAATGAAAGGAATCCTTGATGAAGCACCATGTAGAGCCTCTATGAAGAACTGCGGTAATAAAAGGATGATAAAAAGAAAGAAAAGT
Source organism: Triticum aestivum (assembly GCF_018294505.1). NCBI lineage: Eukaryota > Viridiplantae > Streptophyta > Magnoliopsida > Poales > Poaceae > Triticum > Triticum aestivum. The sequence goes on from NC_057814.1 coordinate 518,399,203, forward strand.
TGAAAACACAAGGTGAAGCCTTGCAATGATTTAGGTGGAGCTTCGCGACGAGATAAATCGGAAAACTTGGAACTCCGGGAAAGAAAAGATGAAGCATCTCGAACCGAGAAATGTGACATGATGAACAACTCTCGAAAGAAGAAACTAGATCACTTGGATGAAACCATAATAAGAATTGCGTTATGCATATCCTTCACCAATTTAAATTGATGACAAGAAATGGACATGGCATACTACTTATTCTTGTATAAAGGATTAAGAGAGTTATAGCGTGAACTTGAGAAAAGTCTTCAACAATCCGCCGGTAGGATTGGAAAGAATGAATGAATTGATATGATAACCAAGGAAGAGAACTCTTGAACGAACCACCGTAAGAGTTGGAAATGAAAGTAGCAAAAGCACAATTCACCGAGAAGAATTAGAAAACGAATAAAGATACTTGACAGAATTTAGATACAAGTGAAACAAAGAGATCATGAATTGATTAGAGAATACTTGAATGATGCACCGATAAGATTTGGAGAACGAGAGCTGAATGTTCAGAACGAATAAATCTTCTGAAATGATGGCCTTCGAAGAATCAAACTGAAAAGACTCATGAATTGCTCCGGATGGGTGAAAGGAATTCTCACAATCGCAAATAATTATGAGAGGATGGCATGAGCTAGAACTATGAATCTTTGGAAGAACGGGTAAGGATTTAAGAGGAACTCTTCTTCGGTCTTCAAAATCCGAGAATGACGACGAGAAATACCACCAAAATTATTGAGACACTCCGGAACAATGGATAATAGAAATGATGAACCAACGATGAAAGAATTTGAAAGATCTTGGACAAAGACATATGACTGATGAAAATTCATTCTTACGTGAAACTTTGAAAAGAATTTGGGAATAGCTCCGGGAAAATTAGAAGAGTCAGGTAAGATCCTGGGAAAAGACCTGTGGGTTAGGGCCCACTCAAAAGATACATCGTTGATTGATTACTTGAAAGCGAGATTGCACCGGTTGAATTAAATGGCTTGAATGAGATAACAACCTCAAAATAGTTTGAACGGATTAAGAATGGAAGCTTGAATTTTCTGAGATATCTTCAGCGCTCCGGATACAAATGAATGGCGAAAAATGGATGATTAAGATGTGCGCCGGCATGAGAAAACATTTGAAACGAGGAAAGGAATATGATCAACACTGTAAGCTTGAATTGGATCCACCCGAGAAGAAACAACAACGAAGGATGATGAACTTGAAACTGTTGAGCATCTTCATGGGAAATCACCGGATAAGAACATTGATGGAAAAGAATGGAGAGACTTCCTGTCAATAAGATGGATACCCGATTAGAAATCTGAGTCCTTGAAGAAAGAGGGTGGGAGGGCGGGAAAAACAAAGGCAACTTGGGGCATATGGAACAAACAACGTTGAGAAAACTTATAATTGATCTTCCGGATGGGGAGAATGATGGGATCCTCTCGAAGAGAAACGCACCCGTTGGAAATAGAATTAAGATGGCAATCTCGATGATCAAGAAGGATTAGTATCCACATAGTAATATGAGAACACCACTTAGAAAAGGTAGGTAATCAACACCTGACAATGAAGCAACTCGAATACCACAAATTAAAACAAAACAAAGGATTGGCTCGCAGAATAAGCTGGAAACAAACATATGATAGAGATTTCGCCCAAAGTGTTCGTGATGAGGCCCCACGGGCACGACGTACAACAGACGTCACGAATGACAAATAATACGTCCCCGAATCGGCATAGCCAAGGATTCTTTAAGACGTCTCGCGACCACTGTAAATTGACTGTGAAAAGCGAACCACTAGACGTTGGACCCCAATCTCAAATCATACATCCATCGAAAAGATATCCTAGGAGCTACTTGAATTCCCACCTATAAAACTCCCGAAACTTTCTGGTTATGCAATCTGGTGTTGAGGATACAGGGGACGCAATATATCTCACCCAAACTAACAATCCCTAGATCCAGCTGTATCTATCCATCAACACATAACCAAGAAAACTACGGAAATCGTGTACCTCAACCTTCGAAAAGCATCCGTTATACGAGTTATGGCAATACTCCCGAACTCCCGCCCCAGTACTGGGTGGCGTCGAGGTGATCTCACCAACAACTACATGAAAGAGATTTTCGATGTAGGCGAAAAAAACTCAGGTATTCCAGAACTGCAACGATAAAATTGTGACGACAACACCTCGGAGCTCAACTCCCCGGGACACTGCCACAACCCCTAAATGTCAGGAGGCACCAAGAACAATGTTCTCGCCACAAAACCATTGGAACGATTCCAAGATACCCGCGTGATCCTAAATTTTTGTTAGTGAAATTCGAGGAGAGGAAAGACAAAACTTCTACGTCAGGGGGCCTCACCAGAGCGACGAAGGAACTGAGGAGTAAAAAGAATCCTACTCTCTGATATATATAATCCTAAGACTCAACACATTTTTTTCTAGACTCAACAACGCCAGCGATTCGATCAAGCAGGGGGCTCCTAAGTCGGGGATGGCTCTGCTTACCAACTTGTAACGCCCACGATGCGGCTATATCTCTCACGTGTCGAGGCACGACTTAGAGGCATAACCGCATTGTAGGTTTTGTCGCAAGAAGGGTCATATTCACACAATCCCATGTAATGAACAAGAGTGGGATAAAGAGATTTGGCTTACAATCGCCACTTCACACAATAAATAAATAAATTCATACATCATTCAAGATACACACATAGACCGACTACGGCCAAATCCAAATAAAAAGAAGATAACCCCAAATGCTAGATAACCGATCGTCCCAACTGGGCTCCACTACTGATCATCAGGAAACGAAACATAGTAACGACCAAGTTCTTCATCGAGCTCTCACTTGAGCTGGGTAGCATCGCCTGCACTGGTATCATCGGCACCTGCAACTGTTTGTAAGTATCTGGTGAGTCACGAGGACTCAGCAATCTCACACCCGCGAGATCAAGACTATTTACGCTTATGGGTAGGAGAAGGTAGTGAGGTGGAGCAGCAATAAGCACTAAGCATATATGGTGGCTAACATACGCAAATAAGAGCGAGAAGAGAAGCAACGCAACAGTCGTGAAGCCAGAAGTGATCAAGAAGTGATCCTGAAACTACTTACGCACAACCATAACACAAGAACCGTGTTCACTTCCCAGACTTCGCCGAAAAGAGACCATCACGGCTACACACGCGGTTGATGCATCTTAATTTAAGTCAAGTGTCAAGTTCTCTACAACCGGACGTTAAAAAATTCCCATCTGCCACATAATTGCGGGCACGGCTCTCGAAAGTTTATACCCTGCAGGGGCACCGTCAACGAAGGATATTCCTTCTCCCGGGAAGACCCGATCAGTCTTGGAATCCCGGTTTTCAAGACATTTCGACAATGGTAAAACAAGACCAGCAAAGCCGCCCGATGAGCCGACAAATACCGATAGGAGCTGCACATATCTCGTTCTCAGGGCGCACCGGATAAGTCAAGCTACGAGTAAAACCTGTCCTCAAGTTGCCTCGAGGTGGCCCCGCAGGTTGCTCGGTTCGGACCAACACTCGAAGGAGCACTGGCCCGGGGGGATTAAAATAAAGATGACCCTTGAGTCTGCAGAACCCAAGGGAAAAAGGCTTAGGTGGCAAATGTTAAAACCGAGGTTGGGCCTTGCTGGAAGAGTTTTATTCAAAGCGAACTGTCAAGGGGGTCCCATAAATCACCCAACCACGTAAGGAACGCAAAATCAAGGAACATAACACCGGTATGACGGAAACTAGGGCGGCAAGAGTGGAACAAAACACCAGGCATAAGGCCGAGCCTTCCACCTGTCGGAGTAAATAGCCACGGGTAGCCTAACCGACTGCCCCTGGCTATTCCAAAAATTATCAGGCCATTTGGGCCTTCAAGCATTTCAAGCATTGGGCCGCCTTCCCCGGCCGGCTACCTCTGAAGCCGACTCTCAGAAGGCGACCCAGCCTCAGCAACCTCCCCCCAAGATAACCACGGGATGGCCGCCTCCAGGAAGCCGGCCATAGAGGATGCCGACTCCCCAGAGCCGGCCATGAAGTACGCCGACTCCAAGAAGCCGGCCAAGACCGCACCCACCAAAACTACACCCACATAACGGTGACAAGACGGGGTGTGGCCACAGTGCGGCCCACTACCCCCGAAGCCCGAGGCAGGCATGGCCACAGGACGCCGTATGGGACGGCCATCACCCGTCCGGCTCGGCACTGTAGCCATGCTGGCCTCAGCGTCACCCACGACAGACGCCAGTACGGCCCACGGGCGGCGGGCCCCTTTAGCCAGAGAGAGGCGTGAAGGCGGCCCGGCCTCCCCTAGTCGGCCAAGGGCGTAGCCAGCCTCCAGAAGCCGGCTACCCCACCCTCGAAGGATGTGCCACATTAAGGAGACAAGACGAGGTAAGGCTACAGTGAGAGCCCTCGAGGCGGCACACTGTAGCCACGCTTACCTCGACGAAGCCCTCGTCATTAGGGACGAGGCTACAGTAAGCAGCCGCCGACAAGACCCTAGGCAGTGGGGCCGGCCTGCCGACCAAGAGGTCGTCAGCCGGCGGGACCCACCAGTCGGCGGGCCCCAACGGCCGGCGGAGAAGCCGGCGAGCGCAGACACTGACGACTGGGACCCGCGCCCAGCCGGATTACAATTGTACCCCCGGGGGGTAGGCCTATATAAACCCCCCGGGGCACCCATGCAAAGGGTTGGCTTCTTAGAGTTACACACACACACCATAGAGAGAGGGAAGCAGGAGCTAGCCTTGCTCTTCTTCTCCCTTGAACCCAACAGCTCTAGGAGCATTTGTAGCTACTCTTTCTGATCTAGTGATCATGCGGAGACCCCGCAGAGCAGGACTAGGGGTGTTATCTCCACGGAGAGCCCCGAACCTGGGTAAGATTCGCCAACGTGCATGTCTTTGCCTCGTCCCGTTTCCAGGCACCGGCGACGTCTTACTGGCACCCACCATGATAAACCACCCGTTGGCATATGTCGCACCTACCACCCGACATTTGCCGCCCACCGTGGGGCCAGGTGCACCGTCGTCCGGAGACCAGTTCTGGACGGGAACCCTCTTCCTCCCCCGCGAGCGCAGCCAGCCTACTGCGCCCGATGGCGTTTGCCTCGACGCGCTGCGAGGCATCGACGACGCCTGCGTGGCGAGCTGCCTCGCCGATCTGCTCGGCAAGACTCGCATCTCCGACGAGCCCGCGTCCGACGCGGGTACGGCCTACCCCGAGAACCGCCTCGTCAGCCTCCTCGACCAGCTTCACGTCTCTAGCGAGCCAGCTGCAGATGTGCAGTCGGTCGGCTCGACCGACCCGATGCTCGTCAACTCCGACACGCCATCGCTCGACGCCTACCCCTCCGACGTGATGGTCTTCGATGATCCTCTCCCTCGAGCTGACAGTGGCAGCAGCGCTGTCACCGAAGTATTGGTCATCAGCCACGTCGCCAACTCGGGCGAGAACGCCCACGACGCCCTGCAAGCGGCGATGCACGACCTCTCCGTCCCCATCCGGCCGACGCCGACGCCGAGACCCTGGAGGCACGTCACCTCGCCCTCGTCGCGGAGGGCCAGAAGATAGCCTCCATGAGACGCCTCACCGAGGCCCACCGGCGCGAAGTCGACCGCGCCGCCTTCGGTACGCCGCCGCCTAGCGGGCCGAGCCGAGCCGGCTTCGTCCAGAAGCGCGGCTATCGCTAGCATGCTGGGGGCGGATCGCCCCGTCTACGCCACCCCGCTCGAGAATCTACGAGCCGCCCAGGCGGCCGCTGAAGAGCTAAATGGGCTGGGAGCCGATGAGCTCCCATACATGACGAGGCGAATCCAGCAGCTGATCGACGTGGCTGCAGAATGGCATGAAGCCGGCGCCCGCGCTGATAGTCATCCCCCGCGCAGAGAGCACGCCGCGACGTCCCGCTCGCCGACTGCGAGCGGCGCCCGCCAGAGGAAAGACAAGGAGCCGGCTGCTAGCCGCAGCCGGACTCGTATCACCATCGAGCGCGACGCGGAAGGCCGCCCTCGAGCAGTGGAGCGCCAAGGAAACCTGCCTCCTCCCCCGCCTCGAAGGGAGAGACGTCTCACCCCGCCGCCCATCACGCACCCGACTCTTGGTGACCGACTCGGCCGCCGAGAAGGAGTCGGCGAGAACGACGCCCGCCACCGGATCGACCGCCTTGCTCGATCCCTGGCGCTAGAAGAAGCAGACGATGTCGGCCCGCCATGCTTTGGCCCCCGCATCCGCGACGAGCCCTTCCCCAAAGGGTTCTCGCTCCCCAGAGACACGCCCAAGTACAATGGCTCTGTGAAGCCGGAAGATTGGCTCATCGACTACTCCACTGCCGTCAGCATAGCCAACGGCAATCGGCGCGTGGCCGTGAAGTACGTCCCCCTCATGCTGCAAGGCACGGCGCGCACCTGCCTCAACAGCCTCAAGCCCTACAGCGTCAACAGCTGGCTGGACTTCACGGAAGTCTTCGTCTGCAACTTCACCAGCACGTACAAGCGACCTCCCAAGCCTCGCCAGCTCTCCCTATGCGCCCAAGGGCCCGACGAGTCGACCCGCGACTACCTCACGCGGTGGGCCGAGCTCCGCAACTTCTGCGAGGGGGTGCACGAGGTTCAGGCCATCGAGTACTTCACCGCCGGGTGCCGAGAGGGCACCCTCCTCAAGCACGGACTCCTCTGCGACGAGCCGGCTACCCTCGACGAACTCCTGATCATCGCAGACAAGTACGCCACGGCCGACTCCTCGATGAAGACCGAGCTTCGAGTAGATGCCTCCGGGAAGGTGATTGCTCCGGCTCCCAAGACGCCGGCTAGCGACTCCAATCGGCGCCCCTACCAGAACGATCACAAGCGCAAGGCCCCCATGCCGCCTTCCACCAGTCGGCAGGTGGCCACGGTCGAAGATGAGCGGCCCGCTCCCAAGAAGAAGGGTGGCAGGCCGGCTTGGCAGCCGGCTTTCTCTTACGAGCAGACTCTCGACGCCCCTTGCAAGTTCCACAGCGGCGCAAAGCCGTCCAACCACACGACCCGAAAATGCCACTGGCTCACGCGAATCTCCAAGGGCGAAGGGTTGTTGCCGCCTCCGCCTCCCGGCCCGCCGCCTCCAGCCCCCCAGCAGCCGGCGGCTCGGCTGGTAGTCGGAGCCATCCAAGATGAGTTCCCTGAAGAGCACGCCGCCTACGTCGTCTTCACCAGCCAAGCCGATGACAAGCGTAGTCGGTGCCGTCAGCATCAAGAGGTCAACGCAGTCGCCTCTAGTGCCCCCGAGTTCATGCACTGGTCAGAGAAGCCAATCAGCTGGAGCCAGGCCGACCACCCAGAGGTGATGCCATCCCCTGGCTCCTATGCACTGGTCTTGGATGTCACCCTTGCAACGGAGAGGCGAGCTGCCCGATTCTCCCGCGTCCTGATAGATGGCGGAAGCAGTATCAATATACTGTACCGCGATACCATGGAGAAGCTGAACATCAAGGCGAAGCAGCTTATGCCAAGCCGAACCGTGTTCCATGGTATCGTCCCCGGCTTGTCTTGCTCCCCAATCGGCAAGATTAAGATGGATGTTCTCTTCGGAGACAAAGATCATTTTCGCCGAGAAGCGATCTGGTTCGAAGTAGTGGATCTGGAGAGCCCCTACCATGCTTTGCTTGGCCGACCTGCTCTGGCCAAGTTCATGGCTGTGCCCCACTACGCCTACCTGAAGATGAAGATGCCGAGCTCGAAGGGGATCATCACGGTAGCCGGCGATTACAAGAAGTCCATCGAGTGTGCCATGGCCAGTAGCCGGCTGGCCGAGTCCCTCGTAGTGGCAGAAGAGAAGAAGATGCTGGAGCGGGTTGTGGCCATGGCCAGCAAGCAGCCAGCCCTGTCCCCCAACCCCAAAGATTGTGATGCACAGGGCTCTTTCCAGCCGGCCAAAGAGATGAAGAAGATACCTCTGGACCCGGAGAACCCGGAGAGGTTTGCCGTCATTGGGGTAAACTTGGACAGTAAATAGGAAGGCGAGCTCATCGACTTCCTCCGTGAGAATCGAGACATTTTTGCATGGTCCCCAAAGGACATGCCGGGTGTCCCGAAGGATTTCGCCGAGCACAAATTACATGTCCGAGCCGACGCGAAGCCGGTCAAGCAGCCCCTCCACCGACTGTCAGAAGAGAAGCGAAGAATCGTAGGAGAAGAGATAGCCCGGCTCCTCGCCGCTGGCTTTATTATGGAAGTGTTTTTTCCAGAGTGGCTGGCCAACCCAGTCTTGGTTTTGAAGAAGAATAACAAGTGGCGTATGTGTATAGACTACACCAGCCTAAACAAGGCCTGCCCCAAGGATCCGTTTGCTTTGCCACGGATTGACCAAGTGATAGACTCCACAGCCGGATGCGAGCTGTTGAGTTTTTTGGATGCCTACTCAGGGTACCATCAGATCAAGTTGGACCCAGCAGACCGCCTTCATCACACCATTTGGAGCTTTCTGTTACCTGACTATGACATTCGGCTTGAGGAATGCCGGTGCCACTTTTCAGCGTTGCATGCATAAATGCCTCCTGAAGCAACTCGGCAGAAATGCCCACGTCTATGTAGATGACATTGTGGAGAAGACAGAGAAGCGCGGCACCCTGCTGGAATATCTCAAAGAAACATTCGCCAACTTGCGCCGATTCCAAATCAAGCTCAACCCCGAGAAATGCGTGTTCGGAGTACCAGCCGGCCAGCTGCTAGGCTTCCTGGTCTCCGAACGCGGCATCGAGTGCAACCCTGTAAAGATGAAGGCCATCGAGAGGATGGAGATTCCCACCAAACTGCGAGATGTGCAGAAGTTCACCGGGTGCTTGGCCTCCCTAAATCGCTTTATCAGCCGACTAGGAGAGAAGGCTCTCCCCCTGTACCGACTCATGAAGAAGTCCACTCACTTCGAGTGGAATGACCAAGTCGACCAAGCCTTCCATGAGTTGAAGAAGATGCTGACCACTCCGCCTGTCCTAGCAGCGCCGACTGAGAAGGAGCCCATGCTCCTCTACATTGTCGCGACTAGCCGAGTAGTCAGTACAGTTGTTGTGGTCCAGCGCCCGGAAGAAGGCCGAGCCCAGCTAGTCCAGAGGCCGGTGTACTACCTAAGCGAAGTGCTATCCAGCTCAAAGCAGAACTACCCGCACTACCAGAAGATGTGCTATGGGGTGTACTTCGCCGCCAAGAAGCTGAAGCCCTACTTCCAAGAGCATCCCATCACGGTCGTGTGCACCGCCCCGCTCGCCGAGATCATAGGCAGTCGGGATGCATCCGGCCGGGTGGCTAAATGGGCCATTGCACTGGCGCCATACACGATCTTCTACCAACCCCGCACCGCCATCAAGTCCCAAGCACTGGCCGACTTCCTCGTCGACTGGGCCGAGACCCAGTACCTACCGCCGGCTCCTGACTCTACCCATTGGCGGATGCACTTCGACGGGTCCAAGATGCGCACCGGCTTGGGAGCCGGCATCGTCCTCACCTCTCCCAAAGGCGACAAGCTCAAATACACGCTGCAGATCCACTTCGCCGCCTCCAACAACGTGGCCGAGTACGAGGCGCTCGTACATGGGCTCCGGCTAGCCAAAGAGCTCGGCATACGCCGGATCCTGTGTTACGGCGACTCAGACTTGGTGGTCCAGCAGTCGTCTGGCGACTGGGACGCCAAGGACGCGAACATGGCGAGCTATCGATTCCTCGTCCAGCAGATCAGCGGGTACTTCGAAGGTGCGAGTTCCTTCACGTGCCAAGGGCCGACAACGACCAAGGAGATGCCCTAGCACGGATCGGCTCCACCCGACAAGCCATACCGACTGGCGTCTCCCTCCAGCGCCTCCTCAAGCCGTCCATCAAGCCGTCTCCAGAGTCGGACTCTATCTTCGTACCGCCTGTGCCAGATGCAGCCGGATCCGACTGGAGGAACCCCACAGATGGCACGGGGACTTCGACAACTGGCCCGCCGACTACCGTACTCGCACCCGGCCCGGGGACTTCAGAACCCGGCCCGGGGACTGCAGCAGTCGGCCCGGGGACTCCAACGACACAAGAAGCGGTGGCCGACTCCAACTCCACCCCACCCAACCCACCCACCCTAGTCATGGTGGCTACGCTAACAGAAGAAGAAGTGACAACTCCATCATGGGCCCAGCCCATCCTCAAGTTCCTAGTCAGCAGAGAGCTGCCGGCTGATGAGATCTCAACAAGACTAGTGCAATGACGAGCCGGAGCATATGCAATAATCAACAGAGAGCTTGTGAAGCGCAGCATCACTGGGGTCTTCCAGCGTTGTGTCGAGCCAGAAAAAGGAGTGGCAATCCTCAAGGATATCCACCAAGGCGAATGCGGCCACCACGCAGCCTCAAGATCACTTGTGGCCAAGGCTTTCCGCCATGGTTTCTTTTGGCCGACTGCCTTGGAAGATGCCAAAGAGATAGTCAAGAGCTGCAGAGGATGCCAAGTCTTCAGCTCCAAGCAACACCTGCTGGCTTCTGCACTCAAGACCATTCCCCTCACCTGGCCCTTTGCCGTCTGGGGACTGGACATGGTGGGCCCTTTCAAGACAGCCCGCGGCGGCTTGACACATCTGCTTGTCGCTGTGGACAAGTTCACCAAGTGGATCGAACCGAAGCCGATCAAGAAGCTGAACGGGCCGACTGCCGTAGCATTCATCACCGACATCATTACTCGGTACGGCGTACCGCACAGCATCATCACCGACAACGGCACAAACTTTGCCAAAGGAGCACTGGCACGTTTCTGCGCGACGCAGGGCATCCGACTGGACTTAGCGTCCGTTGCCCACCCGCAGTCAAACGGCCAGGTCGAGCGAGCAAATGGACTCATCCTCTCCGGCATCAAGCCCCGACTGGTTGTACCACTGGAGCGATCGGTCGGCTGCTGGCTCGATGAGCTGCCGGCTGTCCTCTGGAGTCTGCGCACTACACCCAACAAGTCAACCGGCTTCCCTCCGTTCTTCCTTGTATATGGTGCCGAGGCTGTCATCCCAACCGACATCGAGTTCGACTCGCCTCGGGTCACCATGTACACGGAGGCGGAGGCCAAGGAAGCAAGAGAAGACGGTGTCGACCTACTAGAAGAAGGCCGGCTGTTAGCACTCAGCCGGTCCGCCATCTACCAGCAAGGGCTGCGCCGCTACCACAACCGCAAGGTCAAGCCAAGATCCTTCCAAGAGGGCGACCTTGTGCTTCGGCTGATCCAGCGAACAGCCGGCCAGCACAAGCTCTCGGCCCCTTGGGAAGGCCCCTTCGTCATCAGCAAGGCACTAGGCAACTCCTACTACTTGATCGACGCGCAAAAACCAAGAGCACGCAAGAGAGATGACTCCGGCAAGGAGTCGGAGCGACCATGGAACGCGAACCTCCTGAGAAGAGTTTACAGTTGGCAGCAGTATGTATCATGCTACCCTTTTGTATTAAGTACGAACCAACAGGCCCCCCGAACAGTACTTGGGGACTGCCTTCATTTATCTATGAATGACGAGTGTCATATCCATGAATGTATTATTACATTTGATTTCTTGTCTGGCACCGGGTTCAACTAGTCGGCCCGGGGACTGGCCGCCTTGAGCTATATTAAAAGTTCTACCTGAAGTCAGACAAGTAGTGTGCCGGCTCCCAAGTCCTCTCTTGTTGAATGTCGCAGCTCGAAGAACCGACTGTCCGACTAGCAAGAGCCAAGGCAGAAAGGATGCCCACATGAAAAACGGCTAAGGACTAATGAACTTATATAGCAAAAAGACGGGCTCCAACCACGCTTGCCGGCTGTCAGAACAGCCGGCTGGCCGGCTTCCTAAACACTTAGCTCTAACCCAACAAAGCTAGAGTACTTGTCCTCCCAATTGGCCAAGCACTCCTCCAGCCACAGATTGCAGAGCAACTGTCTGACTGGGGAGGCGGCAACCAAGGGAGGGCGGCAAAGGAAACAGCAGACGGATGAAAAGCAAAGAACGAGGAAAAGCCAAACACATGCATAAGTCATATATACATATAAAGCCCCCAACAGGCCGGCAATCGACATAGTTCGAATACACCCCCAGTGGGTGGAATTGTCCAGACTTAACAGAATATTGTTCCAAAAGTGAGAAGACTGGAAAACAAAAGATAGCAGACTACACTAAGGCGCGGTGCAGGAGCCGGGCTGGTCGGTGGAGATGGCGTCGCCGGCTGAAGGAGTGGCCGGCTGGCAGGTCTCGGCTTGGTCACCACCGGTGGCAGGCGACGCACCCGCGCGTGACGTGGTGCTGGAGGCACGGTCAGGCTGAGGCTGGTCGGCCGCTCCACCATCCGGCTCGGCGTCTTCACCCTCCTCCTCCTCCTCCTCGCCCTCGTCGCTGTAGTCGATCTCCTCCGCCGAGTGTTCACCGTCTGCCGGGTTCAGCCCGAACCACTCCTCCGGCTGGGCGACACCGTTGTCATCTACCTCAGGGGCGAAGACGCTGGTGTCGGTGTAGTCGGCGATCGCCGAAGCCCGCCGGATGATAGCCGGCCGCGCCGGCTCCAGCTCCGTGTCGGCTTGCTACCGCCAGGTAGCCAGCTGGTCCAGACTCAGGCCGGGATACCAGGCCTGGACGAACTCCAGCGCCCGCCTGGCGCCGGACCGAGCCGCCGCAGCCTTCCAGGCTTCAAAGCGGCCGACTGCCACCTCCAGCCAGTCGGCAGTCCGACTGGGGGTGCGAGGAACTACTTCGCCGGGCCAGAGGGCGGCCAATACTTGCGCCCGGCACGCTGAAGCCGGCGGAGCAGTCGGTGAGTCGGCTGGGGACGGGCCTGGATCGCCAAGAGCTACTCCTCCAGCGAACGGCCAGCGTTTGGTGCAATCTCGAAGCCAGCCTGCCTTCGTGCTTGGCGGCGGGCCTCGATGATCTGGCTGGCGGCGGTAAAGTAGCCAGGGAAGTACTCTGTGCGAGAAAGAAAGAGAAAGAAGAGAAAACACCAAGTCAGAAAATGAGCCAAAAGCCGCAGACGGCAAGAAAGGACGAAGAAGTAGGCGGCTTACCGTCAACCAGATCTTCGATCTGGCCATAGCCATTGATCAGAGTCTGCCTTGCTTCAGCCCAGCCAGCCGCTTCTGTCTCCTACTCGGCCTGGAGGGCGGCTTCGCGGTCCTGCACCGCCTTCAGAGCCGCCTTGTGGCCCTCCTCCTGGTCGGCCAACCCCTTGGCCAGGCGGTCGCGTTCCTCCACCAAGGCGGCAAGCTCGGCCTCCTTGGCACGAAGGGCAGTCTGAGACTCTCCCAGCTGTGCCCTCAGACCGGCGTTGGCCGCTGCAGGGACGGCAGAAAAAGAAGAAACAATAAGAGGAAGTCGTTAAGGAAGATCCGACCCGACTGCTCAGCAGTCGGCCCGAATCTCGGGGACTACACCCAGTGGGTGCGCTGACGCGCCCCCACGTGAGATAAAGAACAAAGCACTTACCCCGGCTCTCAGTTAGGTCAGCGGTCTTCTGGGTCAGCTCCCGAGCCTGGGAGTTGAAGGCAGCCGCACGAAGATTGTGGTAGTCCTGCAAGACAGACAGAAGAGCGAAGTAAGAATAAGAATAGCAAAGCCAAATCCACTAAGAAGTTCCAAGCCGCCTGCTCAGCAGCCGACTCGGAACTCGGGGACTACACCCAGTGGGTGCGCTGACGCGCGCCCACGGAAGAAACCAAGATCAAGAAGAAGCAAGATAAGAAGACTAACCCGGATGGCCGCCCGCGTCGCAAGAAATTCGTCGGTGTATCGCCTCAGCGCCGTAGCCTGGGCCTGGAGCCGGGTCCGGACGTCCTGCGCGGCCACGTTCATCACGGCCGTCCCTCCGCCCGGCGTCCACCCCGAGGTGACACTGGCCACCTCCACATCCTGGGCCGACGAGCTGGAGCCTGCGGCCGGCTGCAGCTCCGACGCAGCCTTCTGTGGCTCTGACGCAGCCTTCCCCACGCGCCGGCTCGGCGGCATCCGGACCGCCAGCTCAGTCCTCGCGGCCGGCTCGCCCCCTGCCGACTGCGCAGGCGGCAGATCAGGCCGGCCGCCTTGAGCCGCCCCAGTCGGCGGGGTCGGCACCGGCGCCCTCTCCAGGATGACGACGTCGTCATCCCTCTCCAGCCCCGGCTGGTCACCGCCGGCTTCTTCTGGCGGGGGCTCCGGGGCCCCAGGCGCTGCGACGCGCAGTGGGGTGACCAACAAGGCCCCCTCCGCCATCGCCGCAGCTGCAGCCTCCGCTTGGGCCTTGGCTGCGGCGTCGGCGCGCGCCTTCGCCGCCTCCTCCTCCTACGCCGCCTGGGAGGCGGCCGCCTTCCGTGCCTCCACCTCCCGCTCCTCCCGCGCGTTCCGTTCCGTCGCCGCCTGAAGGTCGGCATGGGGGTCCACGCGGCGAGTGGTGCTCCCAGATCCCCTCGGCAACTCAACGAAGGAGGCGGCAGCCGCCCGCTCGAGCGACAATGGAGCCCTGATTGTTTGGAGAAAAAGACAAGGATTCAGGAGCCACCAGAGAAAAGAAAAAAGAGTACACGAAGGACTTTGAACTTATGCCGACACCGTCTGCGATTTCTTCACCGCCTTGCGGAAGCGAGCCGCCTTCGCGGCCGCCTCCTCCCGCCTGGTCGCCGCCGCCCCGCCCCTGGGCTTCTTCGTCCGACTGCCGAACAAACCCTGTGCGGCACGACGCTTTTGCCCGCCGCCCCGAGCAAGCGGTGCAGCGGAGGAACCCGCGCCACGGCCAGACGCTAGCTGACGGCGCGGGACGACTTCGGCCTCGTCGTCGTCTGGTCAGTCGTCGAAGCTGACTCCATGCCCGGAGCCGCCTGCTTTTCCGCCGGCTTGGCCACCACCCGGCTCGGTGTTGTCGTCTATAGCAGCCGCCCCCAAGTCGGGGTCCTCCAGATCATGCTCCGTCCGGTCCGGGACGAATCGGCGCTCCGCGTCAGACCCGCCTGCAAGCCGAAGAAGAGGGCTCTGTCGAAAACAAGCCGACTAGTCAGAGTCGGCCAAAAAGAACTCGGCGACAAAACCGAGAGAAGAAGAAGAGACAAGGAGAACATACCGTAGGCGGCGGATTGGCTCGGCAATATGGCTCCTTGCCGAACTGCCACTCTGCAGAGAGTTTGCAGTTCGCAAGGTAGTTCACCATACATGCCACCTCGTCGTGCGGCATGTCCTTGGTACACATCCGGCTCGGATCGAGCTGGCCGCTCATCTGACAGATCAGATGAGGGCGGCTCTGGAGCGGGAGTACCCGGCGCGTGACGAAGGCGGCCAGCAGGTCGGGCCCCGACAAGCCCTCCGCCTGGATCATCGCTCGCACTTGGGCGACGGCTGCGTTTCTAGCCGGCGTCAGCGTCACGGCCCGGTAGGACCACTGGGGCCGCCTGCCCGCCGGTGGGCCGGCTACGTAAGCCGGCAGATTGACGTAGTCGCCCTGCGGGGCGACGTTCCTCACGTAGAAGTATGATTTTTGCCACAACTTCACCGACTGGATCAGCGTGATGACGGGGAAGGGGTTGTCGGCGGCCACCCTCCGCATCGCGATGAAGGCGCCACTCTGAGCCGGCACGCCTTGCATGCGCGTGCCCAGCTTGGACTGGAAGAAATCCCCCAGAGCTCGAGGGTGGGGAGGACGCCGAGGTAGCCTTCGCACAAGGTGACGAAGGCCGACAGCAGCACCACCGTGTTCGGGGGAGGTGGTGCGGCTGGAGTTGGTAGAACTCGAGCCAAGAGCGGAAGAAGGCGCTCACGGGCAGGCCGATGCCGCACAAGAAATGCGAGCGGAAGACTACCCGCTCGCCTTCCTGTGGCTCCGGCGTAATCTCCTTCTCCGGCGCGAGACGGACCTCCACCTTGTCCGCGCCGGGCAGCCGCCGCGTCTTGCGGAGGAATTCGACGTGATCCTCATGGACGTTGGAGCCGTCCCAATCCCCGCCATACTGCATCGTGGCGTGGGGCTGGCGAGAACGAGCGCGGCGGCTGAGGAGCGAGTGGTGGAAGAGCGCGGCGGCGAGGCGCTGTTGCAAGAAACGGCAGGAGGAAGAAGATGGTGGAAAGAGGAGGAGCGTGCGAGAGCCTGCTGCTCTCCCTCTCCCCCTACTTATAGCTTCGTGAGGTGAAGCCGGGGAGGCCGGACGTGGGGTGAGACGTGGGATTAACTGCACCCACTTCCCCCACGCCTCGCGATTATTACGCCCTAAAGGCGTGCCGAAATCGCCGCAGGGAGACGTGCGGGCGGTTTCGGGCTACAGAGAATCCACGCCTGGGCCCGGGCGTGGGCGTGGCGGGCCCTTCACCTATGGTGACGTCGCGCGCGTGGGCTGGCAGGCTTTTTTGCCACGTAGTTCGCAGGAGGCAAGTGGCCGGCCCGTGGCCCGATGCGCGCGCTGGCCAGCTCCCGCCCTCCGACTCAAAAAGAATTTTCGCTGAGACGGCGCCCCCAACCAAAGTCGGCTCCCAGCTGCCGGCTTGTCAAGTTAGGAAGCTGATCGAGCTTCTCGACTTCTACCCAACCTCGAAGCCCAATCAGCTTCGGGAACTACTGTCGGAGTAAATAGCCACGGGTAGCCTAACCGACTGCCCCTAGCTACTCCAAAAATTATCAGGCCATTTGAGCCTTCAAGCATTTCAAGCATTGGGCCGCCTTCCCCGGCCGGCTACCTCTGAAGCCGACTCTCAGAAGGCGACCCAGCCTCAGCAACCTCCCCCCAAGATAACCACGGGATGGCCGACTCCAGGAAGCCGGCCATAGAGGATGCCGACTCCCCAAAGCCGGCCATGAAGTACGCCAACTCCAAGAAGCCGGCCAAGACCGCACCCACCAAAACTACACCCACATAACGGTGACAAGACGGGGTGTGGCCACAGTGCGGCCCACTACCCCCGAAGCCTGAGGAAGGCATGGCCACAAGACGCCGTACGGGACGGCCATCACCCGTCCGGCTCGGCACTGTAGCCATGCTGGCCTCAGCGTCACCCACGACAGACGCCAGTACGGCCCACGGGCGGCGGGCCCCTTTAGCCAGAGAGAGGCGCGAAGGCGGCCCGGCCTCCCCTAGTCGGCCAAGGGCGTAGCCGGCCTCCAGAAGCCGGCTACCCCTTCCCTCGAAGGATGTGCCACATTAAGGAGACAAGACGAGGTAAGGCTACAGTGAGAGCCCTCGAGGCGGCACACTATAGCCACGCTTACCTCGACGAAGCCCTCGTCATCAGGGACGAGGCTACAGGAAGCAGCCGCCGACAAGACCCTAGGCAGTGGGGCCGGCCTGCCGACCAAGAGGCTGGCAGCCGGCGGGACCCACCAGTCGGCGGGCCCCAACGGCCGGCGGAGAAGCCGGCGAGCGCAGACACTGACGACTGGGACCCGCGCCCAGCCGGATTACAATTGTACCCCCGGGGGGTAGGCCTATATAAACCCCCCCGGGCACCCATGCAAAGTGTTGGCTTCTTAGAGTTACACACACACCATAGAGAGAGGGAAGCAGGAGCTAGCCTTGCTCTTCTTCTCCCTTGAACCCAACAGCTCTAGGAGCATTTGTAGCTACTCTTTCTGATCTAGTGATCATGCGGAGACCCCGCAGAGCAGGACTAGGGGTGTTATCTCCACGGAGAGCCCCGAACCTGGGTAAGATTCGCCGGCGTGCATGTCTTCGCCTCATCCCGTTTCCAGGCACCGGCGACGTCTTACTGGCACCCATCATGATAAGCCACCCGTTGGAATATGTCGCACCTACCACCCGACACCACCCTTTACCATGTATATAGATGCATTAATTAAATAAGAGATATTGTGATATCCCAACATATCCATGTTCCAACATGGAACAAACTTCATCTTCGCCTGCAACTAGCAACGCTATAAGAGGGGCTGAGCAAGAGCGGTAACATAGCCAAACAACGGTTTGCTAGGAAAGGATGGTTAGAGGCTTGACATGGCAATATGGGAGGCATGATATAGCAAGTGGTAGGTAGCGCGGCATAGCAAAAGAGTGAACAACTAGCAAGCAAAGATAGAAGTGATTTCGAGGGTATGGTCATCTTGCCTGAGATCCCGCAAGGAAGAAGAATGAGTCCATGAAGAAGACAAAAGGACGTAGTCGAACGAATCCTCACAACTCCGGAACGAAACCGAAGCTAACGAGAGAAGCAACCCGGAAAGAAACAAACAACATAGTAAACAACCACCACATACACATGGCATGATGCACAAACAAGTATGATGCATGTCCGGTTTATATATGCATGGCATGGCAAAGTGCACAAACAATACTACAAATTAAGTGGAGCTCAATATGCAACGAGTTGCATATTGAAAAAACACCACATTCAATCATTTAGTTCGCTCTCGTTTATGATACTCATCAATATTAAATGTTGTTAAACATGGCAAGAGGGTGAAGTATAAATAAACTAACTATTTAGGCAAGTTTAAATGAGGCCGGAACGACAAACAACAATTTCGGAAAATCCTCATGCGCATATTTTAGATTTGGTACTGTTCTGCCCTAAACACAATTTTAATGTTGTTAAACAGCAAAATGAAGTGCACCATGTTAAGCTAGGCAGTTTTCTACCCCATTAACATATAAAGTTTATTTAGAATGGAGCTACGGTTAATTAGTTATGAAATAAATCATTTAGCATGGCATTTATGCAAAATAAATGTAAACAACAACTTAAACATTTTAAACATGGATGAAAGTTGCATATTATGAAACTACATGAAATTCTAAGAAATTTACATGTTTAAATCATTTTAATCCGATGCATGGTTGTTGAGTTATTATATGCATGAAAAACAAGGGGCAAACTGTAAATATGCAGTTTTCTGAACAAATAGGAAAATCGCAGCGCACAGGAAAAAAATGTCGGGCCACATCTACTGAACTAGGCCAGCTGCTGCGAGCGCTGCACGCGGGTGGGTTTCGATGGGCTTCTCACCTCGGGCCAGATCTGGCCTGCTGGCTGGACACAGGCGCTGGGCCTTGGCGTGGGTCGTGGTCAACGCCCTTGAGGCAGGGGACGAGCGCTGCGAGCGCTGCTTGACCTGAAGCAGGGGATGCAGGGGAAGCAGGGGCGCAGGACTCCGGCGACGCGGAGCTCCGGGAAGAAGATGGCGACGGTTCTGGCATGCATCCACGCCGATCCGAACGGTGGCAGCTCCCTGGGCAAGAGAGAGAGAAATTAGAGGGAGCGACAGACAGGAAGGAACGAGAGGAGGAGAAGGATGGGCATAGGCACTGCGACCTGCGGTGCTCCAAAGTCGCGCTCGCCGGCGCGGCGGAGGAGATCAGGACGGTGAGGTCGCCGGGGCCCTGGGCGGTCGAGGTCGTTCCCGGCGGCGGCTTGACGGATCGAGGCAAGAGAAGGCCCTGGGCGGCCATGGCTGCATTTGAAGAGAGAGAGAGGGCCATGTGTGAGGAGAGAGAGACAGAGAAAGAAAGGGAAGGGTCAGCAGCGTGGATCTCACCGGAGGGTGCACGGGAGGAGAGGTGGAGACCCGGCGAAGTGGCTGTGGAGGTCGAGGCAGGGGCGAGGTCGAACTCGAAGCAGAGGAGGTCACAGGCGGGCGATGCAGCAGAGGAGCTTGACGCGGGGTCTTGGGGCTCCGGCGAGGTGGCGAGGTTCGGCAACGACGGGGATGATCGGCTGAGCTATTGCTCCGATTGGCGTGGCAGCGAGGCAAGGCAGCTCGTGCTCCTTGGCGAAGGGAGGCTCGGGGCATGAGCAGGGAGACTGGGCTTGGAGGTGAAGCACTCGATCCACTCGGGATCGAGATGCTCGGGCGGCTGCACGGAAAAAACAGGGATCTGGTCGGAGGCTGCGGTAGGTGGGGATGGATCCCGAGAAGGAGAGCGGCGGCGGAGCGGATGGGACTAGCTAGACTAGGGTTAGGATAGGTTGGTTTGTATAGCAGGTGGACTAGGCTTAGGGGTTAATCTGAATCCTTCGATCGAAATCGATCGGTTGTGAATAAATGGCTTAGGGGTGTCCAACTAAGAACCGATGATATTAGAGGGATGTTTGGGGATGATCCGGACCCATCTGTCGTGACCGTGCGGTTCGGGTTCGGGGAAGTTTCAGATGAGCAAGCGAGGGGTTCGAGCATTGATAAAAGAGATTAAGTGGCCAGACAAGACGGACTCAAAAAACCCGGTTGGTCTCGGAACGGACAAAGGAGAGACGCGGCAACTACGAACGAACTAAGAGTTTTAAAACATGACGGCAACGAAGTGCCGATGCAATGCGAATGATGGGATGATGAATGCAACAGACAAATAAAACACACGGCGATAACAAAAAACATGGAAGGCGTCTGAAGCGTCAGTCTCGGGGCGTCATAGGGCTGCAGATCTAGATAAGTCTTTTATCCTCTGTCATGCATTTCGGAGCCGGACTGGGGCATGTGAAACCTCGTTTTTATCTCTAGGCTGCCATGCTCCCCTTTTTCCTATAGCTAAGGATTATTTCCTGGGTCCGGGTTTGGTTGTAGCCGCAGCGGCAAGGAGGTAGAACGAGGAGCCTAAAGCCCACCTCATGCCTGCCTCCGCCAAGAGCGCGAGAACGGTCGAGTGGAGTGGGCGGACGGCAAGGCCTGTTACCAGGCGAAAAATGTTTATCTTAAACAATAACAAGGATTCGCTCCTTGTCGTGGGATTTACCCACGAACGAAAAACCCAGCAAGCATCCCTTTTTCGTTAAAAACATCCCATACAGGTACAGTTCGTACGAAATGGAAAACATGAGCAAGGGGATTACAAGTTCTAAATTTAATGAAGGCCCGCAGGCTTACAAACTAAAAAAGAGATAAGATGCCCGTAATCCCTTTCTTGTCCCTCTCCTCAGGAGGCAGGTCAAGGAGGCGAGAGGGCAAAAGGGGCGCCTAGGCGAGCTATGAGCAGCAGAAAGCACCAAGAGAACACCTCGGTGGCCGCCCACGGGTGGGCCATTGATGACGGTGCCGGAAAAGAAGCTGGAAGACGAGGCTGCAGGACCGGCAATACGCGATGAAGGCATCGGTGCTCGCGTACTCCGAGTTGACGGCCTTGCCGCCCGCCCTCTTCCTCTTCCGCAGCCTCCCGACGCCAGCCGCCCAAGGAGACAGCCCCGAGAAGTTCAAGGAGCTGGCCCCATCCCTGGCAAACCTCTGCCGGAGGAGTGGCCGGGTGCAGATGCTGCTGCCGCCGCACCCGCCCAGGCACGGGGCGTCCGACGCCTAGTCGGACTCGTCCCTGTTATCTGCCCCGCTGTCCTCCTCAACACTTTCGCTCGAGGAAGAGCTTCCCTCGTCGGAATCTCCGACGGAAGAGCTCTCCACGCAGCACTTCAGGCGAGTTCCAAACTCTCCGAAGACCTTGACGGAGAGCAGGCCGTCCTCCGTTAATTTGAAGTAGAGGACGAGCCCCACCGTCAGGCTGTGGATGCGAGCGAATGTCTTCTACCCATGACGGAGGTACACGACCCGATGAGCCGAGAAGTCGACGTTGACCCGCGTGCCCCCATTCCCACAACCCCTCATGTGCAATCTGAGGGATTGGGGCCGGTCACGCTACATCTCCCGAGCAAACGGGGCGGGAAGACGAAGACGGCGACGCGGAGGCTGGCGCAGCCTGATGAAGAACTCGTGGTGCTGGTCTCCGACATGGCCTTCCATCGAAAAAGGCATCATTGGCGGGGGCGAAGCCAGCGCGCCGCCCCGTCCTCCTCTTTCCCGAGCACTGCGACCTCTGCCCCGGCCTCGCCCACGGCCTCGCCCCCTCCACCTTCCCCTCGCGGCTGGCTCCACCACTGCAGGCTCAGGGGGAGGAGGGACGCGTTGTCGAGCGGCGACCCTCACCGCCGCTGTCGAAGGACCAGGATTCCCTTTCTCCATGGCGAGTGAATGGAAGAAGCGGAAGCAAGAGGAGATAGATGACAGAAGAGTGCGGGACGCCATCTCCCCTTCCCCCTCCTTATAAGGGAGCGGGGTCGGGGCTCGGCCGCCCCGCTTGGCCAATCCAGCCACCAGAGGCGCAGGGAATCGGGACCGACCCGCTGCCCCAACCAGCGACGGCCCGGTTTCCCGCCTCCACCGCTTGCCACCCCAAGTGCATGGAGGACGCGTGGCGGACGTGCAGAACCGAGGGGACGGGCGAAGCGACCTCTCCCCACCGCATGATCGTGGGGAGTGGACGCCTTGAAGACCGCGCCCCGGCCCCGTTCAGTAAATAAGTTGCGCCTCCACGCCTCCCTCTTTTTACGGGGAAGGTGTGCGCTGCCCATTTACTGCGATGTGACGCATGCGTGTGGAAACTGCCCCACGCATGCCGCCCACTTCACACACACCCCTCCATGCCGCGCCACGCGTGCGGGTCATGGGAAGCGCCACGCGCGAAAAGTCTTACCGCGGTAAAAACCGCCCCGCCTGCCCGCACACCGTTTTGGGCCTGGCCCAACAACGTGTCGCGCTTATGTGTGGCCCAGGCCCGGGGACTCCTGTCGGTGTACAAAAAGAGGGGTGTGCCTTTGTACCCCTTTACCTGTGCACGGGCAGTCGGAGCCGCGCCCGCGGTCACACCAAGCAGAACAGGGGAGGTGAGCCAAGGTAAGACCGAAGCCCAAGACAATCAGAGCAACGCCAAGGCCAAGACCACAAAGAGCAGAGGGACAAAGTAGGTTCCCCCGGCAAGACCCTTGCCGGGGCAGCCACAGCAGCCCCAGCAAGATCCTTGCCGGGACAGCTCGCCCCACACCAACAGAGCGAGCCACCCTTGAGCCCACGGTCCCCAACGCCATCATCCACGTGGGGCCAGGGCTCGGGAAGGCACCTCTGTGGTGGCATGCAGATCTTTGTGAAGACATATTCAAGATCAGATGAGGATTAGAAGACGACGATCCTCGGCAAGATCCTTGCCGAGGAAGGCCACCAGACCCCCGGCAAGGCCCTTCCCGGGGAGGACAGCGCGCCACGGCAAGACCCTTCCCGGGCCACACGGCAAGACCCTTGCCGAGCCAACCGGCAAGGCCCTCACCATGGATGCCAGCAGGGACACCGCCAGGCCCGCGCCAACCAAGCTTCCACCACCGTTCACACGCAGCTGCCAGCCCAACCAGCTGGGCGGCCACCTGCGTGGATACATGCAGCTCCCAGGCCAACTCATCAAGCGCCTGCGTGGCGGCATGCAAATCTTCGTGAAGGCTCTGCTACCGCGCCACCTCAGCTGCCTGCCTGCCTACATGGCGCCACACGCATCGCTGACCAAGGCGCGTGTCAAAGCGAGGAGGAGCGGCGACGGACGGTACGGGCCTCGCCCACGTCCCCAATAAAGCAAGGGGACACCTAAGCTACGCATTAAATGTGTCTTGTCCTATAATACGAGCGATAAGCTCAGGGCACTGTATGCCTTTCAACCTTCTGTGTGCCACTGTGGCAGCCCCTTCCAACTATAAAAGGAGGCCCATGGCATACTTGAGAAGGATTTGGCTCTTTCGAACCACGCACTCACCACAGCTAGTTCGAGAGCTCAAGAACTCTCTGAAATACACCCACCAAAGCAGGACTAGGGATTTACGCATCCTCGCGGCCTGAACCTGGGTAAACGATTCTTGTGCTGGCTACTGATCCTGCTCTTCTCGCAAGCCTGCGCCCTGGCAACCGTAGTAGGGATTCTTGTGATCCCATAGGTCTCGTTCCACACCGACAAGTGTTGATGTAATCTTTACCTAATTACAGACGTAAGATTATTAATAATTGGGAACCAATATCCCAAACGGATTATTTATTCAAACCGCCAGCATTAGACCAACAATGGATATGTGCCATGCTTCGGTTAAGCAATAAAGCGGCAGCATTAATCATCCAAATGGAACAAATATATGTGCCACCACACGACCCGTGTGGCATGCGAGCAAGCGTGAGTTGACGGGACACATGCGAGTAGTCCGCCGCACAGGCAGACGGGGAGGCGTTCGTGCAGGTGTGTGAATTGACGGAGGCGTGCTCGCTGCGCAGTGTCATCGGGAGGCGTGCGAGTAGCTGTGTGAAGCTTTGGTAGGCATGCCAGCAGTCCGGTGCGTAGGCTCACTGGGAGGTGAGCCATCGGTTTGACCGCCGCCCGCCTCTCTCTTACAACTCCCACTACCCCATATTAATGGTGCGCCCGAGCGGCCGCACCCCCCATCATCGCTACACACACACACAATCCTCTCTCTCCGCTCTCAGTCCTCAAAGTCGTAAGTGTATGAGGATGCTGCCGAAGCGCCCCATCGGAGGGAGTGGCGACGCCGGGGCTGCTAAAGCACCGGAGCACGGTGTGGAGATGGAGACAGAGGTTGTTGTCACCGCGGGCAAGTTATCGCTGCACCCTGACGTCGTCGACGGCGTCGAGCTTCCACAGCCGGAGGCGGAGTTCCACACCAACTCCGACGACCACCCCGGCGACGACTCTGACGACGACAGATAGCTGGTTAGTCATCTATACCTATTTATGTGTCAAATATATCATAGGGTTTCTCCGGTTACTCCTGCCTCCCCCTTTTTGGAATAGAAATCATGTGGTTATGTTCTCCCAATCCATGAAATCTGAGTAAGTTTTGTTAGATCCGTGTAGTGTATGGATTGTTTGAATGGCACAGGTGATAAGTGATTAGTTGTTTCATCTGTGCAAATGATTTCTGCTAGTAATCCGACTAGGGTTAGTGTTCGTGCTAATAATTCCTAGCCAGGACTTGACAATTGATTTTGAATGACCTACATGTGTTTGTGCCATTATTTTCTTCAAGATTGGTCTATACATAGAGGACTGTGCTTAAAATCAAACCATAATCTCTGGATATGTATAAATAAATAGTCATAAATTCCTAATCCTACTTCACGGCATGTAATCAGTGATATGATGCCAAATTTGTTTTACTATTTGTATAGGTGTTGTCTGACGATGTGGACAGCGAGGATGAAGATGCCTAGAGGAGGTACAAGAGGTGAATCCTGAGGGAGATTTATGCGGGAATGCATAACAGGCGTATTAGGACCTGGAAGGACGGCTATGGATGCCCACTTTGCAACCACAAGCTTCATGACACGTATCTAAGTGTTCTGGCGCATGCAAGAGGACGGGCTGTTGGCTCCTTCAAGTAGAAGTATTCTCGCAGGGTGGCTCACGGCGCGTACGCCGAGTACCTGGAGAAGCTTCAGGATCGTGTCGGCCGCATGTGAGATGAGATGTGGGATGGATCGAACTATGTATGCTTGAGTATGCTTAATGACGGTTGAACTATGTACTTATGGTTGAACTATGCTTATGTACGTGTACGCTTATTATCTATGTCTGAGTATGTTAAATAGGTAAAAATTACAATGGGGGACCAATAAACCAGGACGGAGGTAGTACGTCAATCACACATGGTTCCCAAAATTGGAACCATGTGCCATGACTTTCATTTTGCCTGCTGCGTCAATCACACATGGTTCGCTCTAGCAAACCGTCGCCCAAAAAATTCTTTGTGGGACAGAAAACCCTCACCACCCAATTCAAAAAAGAGAAAAGAAAACCCTCACCATCCCCACGTCACAAAAACCCTCACCACGCCCCACCCCCTCGGCCCCTCCGGAACGTTCCCCATTCACACCTGCACAAGCTCCTCCGCGTCTATGCCATGAAACCGCCTATCATGGCGGTAAACACTTAGCTCGACGCCTGCCGCCGCCAGGCTGCTGGCAAAGTCCACCGCATTTCGCCACATTCGCTTGCCGCCGCCTATTGCCATCGACTTTCTCGACGCAGCTCTGCTCGGTTGGGGAGTCTGCCGTACTGAGGATTCTTTCTCATGGACGACAAGGTAACTAATTTAACGAGATATTATCTCATCTCTTATCCTAGTACATCTGCCTCCTTTAATCACCCGGCGGAAATCACCGTGAATTCATTTTTATTCGAGCTGACTTGAGGGTTTTCTTTCATTCATAGAATGTATAGTGCGCCGACACTTCAGGACTTTGCAACCGCCACCAGAGATTCCATCGATCCGTACAAGATAACTTGAGGACGTGCGCGGTATGTTCAATCTCACCCTAAATCGGTTGGCATGGCCTACTTTCCTGAATATATTCTAAATATTGCTACATTTGGATAAAAGGTGCCACATGCACCATATACGTCAAAGGGGATTTTTCCCTCTTCTTTCTATATTAGGCAAATTAATGATGTATTGTTCTTTCGATTACTCTCATTTTTCCATGACATCATGTTTACCCTATCTGTTTAATTATAGATTTTTGTCCGTCGATTTCAACTGTTGTACAGTTCTTTCAATTTGGGCTCGTATTTGCATGTTACCATATTTTCTTTAACAATCCTACCATTTTCTGCAGAACACCACTCGCTATGCAACAGATTATGTAGTGCACAATTTTTCCCTTTACATAGATCAAGGCTCCACAGATCTCATACTGCACACAAACCATGGATTTACAGTCGTTGCTACTGTAAGACTTGATGAACGTGGTGACTCCTATTTTGGCACTGGCTTTTGGAATGAAATTGCAAAGTTTTATGTACTGAAAGCTGGCACTAAAATTGCACTGCACATAAAACGGCCTGGTCATGAGATATATGCTAACTTCCCCGACAAAATCATCCGTCCAGACTTTGTTCGAAGTAAGTTTTCTTTTCAACTATCTGCATATGTTGACTTGCCCAGCGATGTCAAATGAATTGTGTAGTATTTAAGCAACCAATTGTTATTCCCTTTTCTTACTATATTCCTACCTAATAACTTCTAGTTACCAATACAACCAATTGTTATTCCCTTTTCTTACTATATTCCTACCTAATAACTTCTAGTTACCAATACACTTTTCTATTGCCCTGTTTTAAGTAAATATTCCATGTACTCCCATTTCTATCAGAAACCGTCGCAGACAAGGAGACTCCGGAGCTGGAGAACGGGGCTGCCAACAAGCAGAGGTGGGGCAAGCTAGAACCGCAAGCGACTCCAGCAGGCTGAGACTTAATCAGCAACCTCCCTGATGATATGTTGAGAGTCATCATCTCCCTCCTCCCAATCAAATATGGGGCGCGGACAACCCTCCTTTCCCGGTGGTGGCGCCCCCTATGGAACTCCAGCCCTCTCGACCTCATCGACACCCACGAGCTCTGCCATGGCTATCGCAAAAGCTTGGATGCGTTCTCCAAGATCCTCGGCAGTCACCTTGGCCCAACCAAAGGCCTTAGAATGGGCAAGTTCTGTTCCAACGGCAAGGACCGAGCCAAGCTTGATGACTGGTTCCGATTCCCCGCCCTAGATCAGCTCGAGGAGCTCACTTTTGATGATGGGCATATGCGGTCGTTGCCAATGTCCGCACTCCACCTCGCGCCCACGCTGGACGTCGCCAAGTTCAGGAGCTGCCATTTCCCGCCCCTTGATGACGCGCCCGCTCTTATTCTACAACGACTTAAGCACCTCGAGCTCGTCGTCGTCTGCCTCTCAAAGGGTGACATGGAGCGCCTGCTTCATGGCTGTACTGCACTCGAGTACCTTCGTCTTCAGGCGACCAATGGGTTGAGTACCTTCCACATCACCTCCATGACTCTCCGGACTATTTATGTGTGTTGCTGGTGCGGCAGGAAGACATCACAAGATGTGTACCACGATATGGTCTTCTAGGACACACCTGCACTTGAGAGATTACTTGTAGTTGATCAAGAAGGTCCAACGAGAATCAATGTCATTTCTGCACCGAAATCGCAGTGGTGGGCTACTCTTCTGACAAATACTCCGAACTTGTTATTGGATCCACACCCGTTCATGTACAACAAGCCGCCTTCTACCCCTCCTTCTACAAATTAACATTATTTCTAATTTTGAAGATGTATGTTCGTCAGTCATTCAGAAAATGATTCCGATAAGCTTGACCCCGAAACTGCGCACAGTGAAGGTCTTGGCACTAGAATCTATCGGGCCCGACCTGGAGCAAGTTGTCAGTTTCCGGAGATGCTTTTCGTGCCTGGAGAAGCTATATATCGAGGTGATGTTCCTTTCCTGTTGAATGTTAACCATAAGGGAGTTCAATTTGTGACACCTTTTTCCAAGTTTACAATGACAATGTACTACGATTTCTGAAGGTTCTTTTGGAGGATTTCAGTACATACATGCCCCCCCCATATTGGTTGCTTGATCCATATGGTTCCAATCAATAAGCATTTCTCCTTTGGATTCATCTGTACTAGTTTTCTTCGGGAACTTTTCATCCACTCCAACCTCTTATGAAGAAGGCTACGTTTTTTCTAGAATGTAATCAAATGCCCATGTTAATGATGTCAGATCGAAGATGGCATGTTAGTGCATTTTACAAATCCTGCAAACCAAATAGCTAGGCCTGTAGTAATGTTCAAAACTGCATGTAGACACTAACACGTTTTCTTCTTTTGTAGATAAGATTAGGCCCAGTGGTGGACAATGTGATACAATATAACAATCACGTCGAATGCCTAGATCTGCATATCTCAAAAGTTACTTTGAACTCCTACCGAGGGCCCTTACCTGAGATTATATTCGCTAGGTTATTTGTTCTCAGAGCAAGGGTGCTGAAGGAAATGAGGTTTGCCCTACATTTATTTCGCAAAAATGAATGGTTTGTTGATGAGCACCGGCGCCTGCGGCAGAATGGAGTAGGCTCCAAAAATGATGAATTTCATTTTGGAACTTCAGATGACAGAATAATCGGGAGTCATCGTGTCAACCCCATACATGACTTCTCAGTGGCTGACCCCTTTGCAAAAATTGTGAGGTTTCAAAGCCAGACTTAGAAGCGGTGATATTATTTTGAACCTCTCTGATATCCATGTTCAGCGGATCAGCGCGAGCATTTGCAGCTGATGAGCTGAATTTCATTTCTAATATCAGTTTGAACCTTGTAATCTTCGAATTTGAGCCATATAACTCTGGAATTTGAACCTTGCAACATTTCGAGCTTTTGTGGTACAATCATTGAAATGGCATCATATGAGACTCGTATATTGCTAGCACTATTTTGACCTTAATATGCAATGGTCTTAGATTTTATTAACCATTCTTGAATCAGTTTACCTTGTCGACCTCATAGTACACGATCTGTATAGCTAACTCGACTGTGATCTTCAACATTATTGCACACAGTTGGTTTCTTCCACCGTGTGCACTGTAGAGCGCAGAATTAATTTATCGCACTCGAGTGTCCATCATCACCCTTCTGTGTAACTTTGACCTCATCACCCAAGGATAAACTTATGACCGAAGTCATTCCACACACTTCGTTTTTACAAAGCTTTCTGCAAATAAACGCCCACGATTTGTCCCTCTTCTAGCCGACGCGTGGCCAAACTAGCCGGGCGGGAAGCTTGCGCGGTAAACAGCGCGGTACTACGGGAACAGGCTCACCGATGATACATTTGGCGCCTCTTCGAGCCCACGCGTGCGGTGCGGTGTTTTCAAGCGTGCACTGGAGTCCTCCGCTATGAACGCCGTGACAAGACGTGACTATTACAGGCCGGTCAGCCCCAGTTTATTAAAGCGGCCATTTAACCTACCCTTGTGTCTCTTCAACCTGTCGATCGCGCCCCACCATTGCAAGAAGCACACCCACAATGATAAACTCTTAGAGGGTGTCCTGTGCGGCTGCAATGGCGCTCCGAGCGGCTGCCGACGACGAGCAGCAGTTCACCATGCGTGCCGTGGTGGACACCCACGGAAGGTTCATGGACCTCTCAGTGGTGTACACCAACGACCCGGTCTGGGTGGAGCACTCCATGCACATCATGGAGTTGTTGCTTGCCGAGGAGAAGTACAAGGTGGTCGGGTTCGACCTCGAGTACACCCGCGCTCGTGCCAGGTCTCGTCCCAAGGTCGCCGTCGCCCAGATGTGCGTGCGCCACCACATCCTCGTCTACTAGTACTGCCTAGCCACAAGGCCTTGGGAGCGTTTCGCTGGGTTTGTCAACAGCCCCCACTACATGTTCGCTACGTTGGACATCACCAACAATGTAAAGGCGCTCGAGAATTCAGGCATCGCCTGCTAGAATCTTGTCAACATCCAGGGCCAATACAAGATCTAGGGCAGCAAGGAGCATGAGAAGGACTCACTGGTTCACCTCGCCGATGCCATCATCAACCCCTACTACAGAGACATGAAGGATTCGTGCAACAAGGAGAAGCGCGCCTGGCACTCGGCCAGGATGGAGAAACTCGAAAAAGCTCACGTCATGTACGCGGCCAAGGAGGCGTACACGAGCTACGACATGTATAGGCAGATCATTGACCTGAGGAAGTGCCTCCTTCCCCAAAACGACCAGGGATCCAGCCGGAAGCAGAGCAATGGCAAGCATCGTCGCAACAATAAGTAGATGATTAGATCCTCATTTCTCCTACTTTAGTATGCATGTAATTGCTTTCTTTGGTGTGTGGAAATGTTATGTGTGTAGTCACTTGTGTAATTGTATGCTTAATTTGGTTATGGAATGTTGTCTTTTTAAGTATATATGTTGATGCTCTGTAGACGGAGCGTACATGTTGTGCAGACAAATAAAATCACAGCGCACACGGACTAAACAATGGAACCTGTTGGTGATGTTTTCATCAATCATTCACAATTGTATACCAGCAATCGTTTGCTCACAACACACACAACTTGTTAGCAGTAATCGTCTCTGTTGTTACCGGTCTTCGCACACGTTTCCGATTACAGACCTGTTTGCCTCGTATCACACACATCTTGTTCATTTGAACCATTTCTGTTCTCATGTCTCAACGCAAACAGTTCATTCGAGTGAACCGCATGCCGTATATCGCACACACCTTTGATCTGGCTGACTGTTTCTTTTGTGTTGCCTAATCACAAACAGTTCATCCGAGTGAACCATATGCTGTACATCGCACACACCTTCATCTGGCTACCCGTTTCTTTTGTTCCTCCTCGTCGTAAACGGTTAATTGAGCTGAACCGTATGCCCTGCATCGCACACGCAACTAAAATCCGAACCGTGTTTGATGCATCCTCCATCGCACACGTTTTGCACCTTTTTTGACGGTTTTTTTGCACCACCGTTTGCGATTATGGCATCGCACACAGCTTTCTCGAAGGGTCTCTGATCGTAGTGTCGCGTTAGCAGCATCCTGCAGTAGTGCTAAACAATGAGTATGACCTATGATCAAGTGTTCTCATTTGACTCCTAAGTCAATATACTCATATATAGATGACATAGTCATCGCCAATTTCTTGATAGATGCTAGAGTGTTTGTGCATGCTTTGTCACATATTTCATTTGCCATTTTATTGTGTGAGCATCTTGATTGCATATTTTACTAATTCGAGGACATCCATTTGTTGCTTTGATTGTTTGGATTTTTCCTCTTTTGCCAAATGGATGGACAAGAATGTCTAAGAACTTCCTCTAGCTATCTATGCTTCTCTCGTCTCAAACTCTATTCATGCTACATCACAAAGTTTGATCAAGTCATATTCGAACCACTTTGTGTGAGGAGCACTCGGAGTCCCCAATTTGTCATAGACTTAAACTTCCAAAACCTCTCTGTGCATTTCGGTCTGACCGATCCATCCACTTCGGTCACACCGAGTTCACTAAGTTGATCTAGGTTTTCTATCTCGGTGCAACCGATTTGAACTTTTTGGTCACACCGAGTTGCAGTAACCGCTTGCGATTCTGCATCTCGGTGCCACCGAGTTGTTCCACTCGGTCACACCGACAAGGTCAGGATATATAAACCCACGAGTGAGATTTTGGAAATTTCTTCAAAACTCCTCAGCCCGCGCGTATCCTGCTCTGCCGTCTCGGGTCTCCGGATCGTCTTCTCGTCGCCAGCGACCTCCCGCCGCTGGTTTCCGTCTCCGTCAACGGGATTCGACCCCACCGTTGCCGCCGTAGCGAACTCACCGCCGAACTAGGGGTCTGCTGTCAGTTTGCTTGCTAGAATGTCTGACCAGAGTGATAGCGTGAACAAATCAGAAGAGCAAGTGCACATGAGTGAGGGCATTAGTCCCTCAAGCAGCTATGATGAGGGCAGCAGGAGCACTCCAAGCTACCTGCCCATGGCAGCCACCAGATCAAGGAAGAAGAGAACCTCAGACTCTGAGGATGAGGACTATGTGGCTGTTGAGGAAGAAGTGAGCTCCAAGAAGAAAGTGCTGAAGAAGGAATATGGAGCTGCAGTTGCAACAAAGCCTGGCTTGAACAAGAAGGCACCAGCTAAGAGAGTTCCAATGTCTAAGGCCAGGGCCTCCACTCAGGAACCCTCCAAGCCAACTGGGGGAGAGGCTGCTGGTGAGGATAAGAAGAAGAAGGAAAGAAAGAGGGGAAGATGGTGCAAGAAGGTGGACCCCATGGCAGAATTTGAAAGGCATTCATCTAATGATGAAGAAGAAGAGGAAGAGGATGCACCAGCACCCAAGTCCCAAAAGCTTATGGGGGATGCTATTAAGTTTGGGGCTGCTCCTTCAAAGCCCAAGACTATCCCCAAAGTTGCTGCTCAAGCTCAGAAGACTTCCAAGCCCAAGAGAAGCACTAGGAACATTCCAGCTGAAGAGAAGAACAAGGCCCCAGTGCCTGAAGTTGAGGAAGAAGATGCTGAATCCCAAGTGCTAAGGAAACTTAAGCCGAAGATTCCAGATCACAATGACAGTCATCCAGTGGCAGAAGATATGAGCATCAGGAAGGATGTAGGTCTGAGACATTGGAGACAGTCTTATCCATATGCTGTGAGGAGGAAGACTGCAGTGGACTACAGGTTCCACACCAAAGAACAACAAGATTTCTATGAGACCATTTTGCTTGACAAGAAGCCTAGTCTGTGATATGAAGTGAGTTGATTGGGATTACACTGATGAGAATGAAGACTATTTTCCAGGTATACATGAGAGCTTCAGATTATGTGGTGTTGACAAGTTTGTGGGTCAGAAGCTGACAAAGTGGAATGATGAACTCATCATGCAATTCTACTCCACTGCTCAATTTATCCAGATGGTAGGATTGTATGGATGTCTGAGGGTACAAGGTACGAGTCAACTGTTGATGAGTGGGCCAAGTTGATAAATGCCCTTGAAGAGCATGAAGATGATTTGGATGTCTATGCCAAGAAGAAGAAAGACCAGAACTCTATGGAAAATATGTACAAAGAGATCCCAGACAAAGCATTGGATACACATAGATTGGGATGTGTACATTACTTGTTGTCTGGTCTAGCTACAATCAACACAATCTTGAGGCATAATTTGTTGCCCAAATCTGGAGATCACAAGATGATTAGAGGACATTCAATCAACTTGCTGCAGATATTTGATGTTCCTCAGAAATTCAAGGTCATGAGTCTGATTGTTGAGACAATCAAGAGGACAGCTGCTGATCAGAAGAGATCTTGGGGGTATGCTCCACATATTCAGGTGCTCATCAACTACAAGATGGGCACAGGCACTTATTTGATGGACAAGGAGCACTTACCTTTGAGACCATAATTTGAGGATAACACAGTTGTGATGAATGAGGATGATCCCACATCTGTGCAAGCACAAGAGAGGAGAGCAAAGGCAAAGGCTGAGAAGGCTGCAAAGATGCCAAGTGTTGAGGCGACATCTCAAGTTTTTCTGAAGTCAAAACAAGATCAGCTTGGATATATGATTCAAGAAACTTTGAGGATTGATAAGGGCTTGGCCACCTTGACTCAGAATCAGGAAAGCTTGGAGAGGATCATAGAGACCAAGCTCTATGATCTTGAACTAAAAGTAACAGAGATGCAGTCAGCTGTTGAGGAGCTCCAGGAGGAAGCATAGGAGAAGAAAGGGAAGGCTACTACATATGCTTTTCAGAGAATGCCCAGAGGTCAGAGATCTGCTGCAGTGCTAGTGCCTGACACTAGAGCTACTACTTCAGCACCAGCAGCAACAGCTTTAGTGCCATTTCCAGTTGCCACTCCACCAGCTCCAACAACATCCACTGATGCCTTCGTCCTTGGAGTCCTCACTACACCACCTCCCGAATATCAAGCCTAGAGAGACGCATAGCATTATGCATTTTCAAACTTTTTGGTAACTTGTTGCCAAAGGGGGAGAAATGTATAGATCATAGGCTTTGAGAGAGAGTGTTTCGCTTCTTTGTCTTCCTTGCTATTTGCTTGATACTTTTGTGTGTGCTCGTTTGATACTTTATGTCTATGTGTGGGATACTTGTATGATCATGTGTTTGATCATATCCTACCCTAATGCTTATGCTTCACTACAAAAAAATACACTTTCGTGATGATACGTGTTTGTCACAGTAGGTCGCGTTTTTTGTCATGCATATACATCCATGATAATTTTATGACAGAATCAAGATAGTCGTACCTGTGCTGTCGTAGAAGTGTTCCATGACATTATCAAAATTATCATCACGGAAGTGTCCACTTCCATGACGATAAATCGCGCGTCATAGAAGTGCTTTCGTCAAGGGTGACCGACACATGGCATCCACCGTAACGGAACGCCGTTAAGCTATCAGGTCCGATTTTGGATCTGACAACCCGCTAACAGCCCCGACCAATGGGGATTTTCCACGTGTAAAATCATCATTGGCTGGAGGAAACACGTGCCGGCTCACCGTTGGGACAGATGTCATCCACTCATTGGACCGAAGGCGTCTATGATACGTCGACATGTGGCATGGCCGAACAGAGGACCATTCCTGTGAAAAGGCCGGCCCATTTGACTAGGTCAAAAGGTGGCGGGCCGGCCCACGGAAAGCCTGTTAACGGCTTGTTCGCATATAGCCCATTTATAGCCCGCTAACCCAGGGCTCGTTACGACCTATCCGAATTAGGCCCGGTAGCGTCATCTGGGCCCTCCAATATGATTCCAGCCCATTTTAAGTTCCGGCCCATGTATGGCCCATGACGTCTTTCGGCCCATATGAGGCCCTTTGTAACTCTTGGCCCATTAATGGCCCGTGGTGAAACTGGCCCGTAATGAACAGTGTATCACTTTATACCCATTAACGGCCCATTAATCCATTGGGCCGTTTGCAGCCCGTGTTATCTTTCGGCCTTCTCATGGCCCATTTATTCTTGGGCTAATTTCCAGCATTCGTTTACTTACGGCCCTTTATTGCCATTTTCTGCTTGTGGGCCAAATTTAGCCCGTGGTTACAGTCGGCCCGTTTGTGGCCCGTTAATACGTTGGGCCGTTTTCATAGCGTCATCAAATACGGCCTATTAATGACGGCCCGTTATGGTCGGCCCATGAACGGACGACTCCAACTCTAGCCAATTTACGGCCATAATGTAGTCTGTTTTTGGCCCATGTTTGGCCAATCGATCATATGGCGCGTCTAAGGCCCATTGATGATACGGCCCGTAGAAGGCCCATTGTTTCTACGGCCCGTAGAAGGCCCATTGTTTCTACGGCCCGTAGGAAGCCCAGTGTCACTACAGTAAATATGTAGCCCATGGCCTGTTAAAGGCGGGAAACTACTATAGGTTTAGACCTGCTAATGGCCCAAGATGATTATAGGCCCATGTTTTGGCCCATATGAGTAACGGGCCGGCCTGAAGACTGACAACACTAAAATCCACTGAACCTTCTGGCCTAAATTACAGCATACCGACCAAAGAATAAACCTAGACTATACAATAAAGAAATTACGGCATATTACATCCACCGGGAATCAAAGTTCACTACCGGTGATAATAAAGCGCAACATGACCGCGGATTACATACACTGGGCATCAAAGGTCGCCACCAGTGCATCTAAACGCCCCGACAAAAGAATATACAAAACTGAGAGCACTTCAGAAGGCACTAGACCTGGCAAGCTTGGGCCCCGCAAGCAGCCGAACAAGTTGATGAGACCTCAGTTGTGTCAACGATAGATGCTTCATCCCTAGCTGTATGGCACCATAGTGCGCAAGGTAGTCCCCTGACATCTTCATTACATCTTTGACTTCAAGTCGGAGCTGAGCTGAAGCAAGCCTTTCCGCTTTAAGTTGAGACTGAAGAAGTCGAACTGATTGAGGCAGCGACTACACAGAGGTTGTCTCACACCTGCTAGTGAGTAGCTTCAACTCACTATCTTCATCAAGACAGGACCTTGGGGTCATCTCGCTGTCCTCAAGATGGTTTGGCTCACTATCTTTCCTAAAGTTCTGCCTGGCATAAGAGATACGACTCTAAAAGTGAAACAAGGAGACACGTAACAGGTTTCACAATTATGTGCAAATAAATGGATCTGTTCTTCATAAGGAACATGTTTTTACAACTACAATTTAAAACTGGTAGTTGTTGCAAACATCCAATCAGATGTAAACAGCAGTGGAGGAAATGATGCCTATCCAAATCTATACTAGAACAAAGTTTGAAGGCTTGAGAAGGATGAACTTACATTACATGTTAACACGGGCTGGACAAAGCCCTTCTCCATGTTGATGGAAAGATAATTCAATAAATTCCCGAAAGAAAATTCTTTATAAGCGTTGCCATTATTCTACATTTTGCAAATAGTAAATATAGATCAAATAATATTGGAAGAAATAGAAGATAATGAAGCTCAGGTGCAGACTGATGATACATAATCAAATAGCAATTAATTAAGTACAGCGTTACAAGGCAAAAGGTACTGAGAAGAGGAATGCAGACATCAATGTGTGTAGTGGCATTGGCTTTACTCAACATTTTGGTAAGAGTAAATGTAGATATGATAATTTGGAGAAAGTGGAGGGCAGGGTAGATAAGATGCAGAGTAATGCTAGACAATCAACTATCTCACGATGCATATACAGTAATACCACCACCGTCCGTTATCATTTGTCGCTCAAATGGATGTATCTAGCACTATTAAGTTCTAAATACATCCAATTGATAAACAATTAATTCGATACAGAGGGAGTACATGACAACAGGTACTTACATGAGCAATCCAAAACTTCATAATCATTGTGTTAATTCTATATTTATCTAAGAATAAATATAGATCTTATAATTTCAAGCAAAGGGAGGATAACGAAGCGAATATTTACAGTGATGCTACATAATCAAACAGCAATGAGTGTAAGTATGCTAACAAAGGGCAAGAGGTACTGACAAGAGCAATGCAGAGCCCAGTATTGTCGTGAGATCCTATGATCCTTTGAGCAAGGAGATTAATCTGAAATTAGTTTTCATACAAGAGAGAAGGTAAGGCACATGCAGAAATTTAGGAGTTCAAATTTTGAATTCATATCATAGACGGTACCTGACGTTGGGCTGTCAGCAGTTCTAATAGGGGTTTGGCCACTGGAGTAGGGGTAAAGTCTGTTACAGTTGGGCCTGTGTTTTCTGTGGCTGCTGATCTATCTAATTTAACAGGTATCACTACCATTTCCAAATACCTAGTTTGTACTCCTTGAGGATCTGCACTCACCCTCTTCCTTTTGGACATCTATTACGGAAGAACAACATTTGACCAGAAAAACATAGTATAGCGACACATGGAATAGGTACAGAAAATGGATAGGTATGGCATATACTCATATATGATTCTTAAACTAAGCAGATAGTGTAACAAACTAGAAGTAATGCAAGAGGTCAGATGCAAAATATGTGCGACCAATACAACCTTGCCAAGTTAGAGCATGCACCTTGATGGGTGAATAAGATAGGCCATCCTCCACCATGCCAAGTTTGTTAGCCAGTGGATTGTTCTGCAATATTCCTCTCGTGCGCCCATTCTCATATTCATTTTGATAATGTTCAATCCCTGTCATGCATGAAAACATAAAAACAAGTGAGATTATCTTTGTAATGCAGAAGTGATTCTAATCCAATACTTCCTCCCTGTAAACCCCTTTGAGCTATCTCTGCAATTCTTCTAAGAGGTGCCATGCATGCTGTAATTTGGTGTGTGCATTAATATAATGTGGCCTACTACTCAAAATATGAGAGCTCATGAAGTAATGATACTTCGCAGATGACAGCTTCAACATATAGCAAAGAAGAACAAGTCGACCTGACCTGATAGATTCAAAATATACTACGGGGGAATAACTCGACCAGACCAGTCGACCGCAAGGGAAGAGGATCATCTTAAAGAAGAGCAGAAGAGCAAGCAGATTGAAGATATTACAAGTCTTTCTATACAATGTCGGTTGGCCACCCATGATGAACCAGAGCGCACAGAGAAATACTATTCCTTCCGGTCTCTCCATATGTGGCTCACATGCATTTGGAAACTGAAGTAGGAACATTTAGCTGACGAATTAAACATCTCTCAATTTTACTAATATCGGTATAATATCAAATTTGAATTTGTACAACTAAGCTTGTTTAGCTCGATGGGTGGAGCAGTGCTATTACGACACGAACCACGTAGGCTGATCGTGGTCATCATAAAATGGGGAAACCGTAAGCATGATGAGTATAGTGTTGACCGTGGCAGTGGGATGGCAGATCTGAAGCTGCAAACTGCGCAAAGCGTGGTTAGCAACCGATATTTGCTTTGAAATAACAACTAAGATTTGGTATGGACAAGAAAGTACAGTCAACAAGTGACAAAGGAATGCAATTCTGCTGTTTCTCTATATGTCGCGACATGCATTTGGAAACTCAAGTGGGACCTTTAGCTAACCAATTAAATGTGTCTGTTAACTAATATCAGTATCATATCACAATCATATTTGAACAACTAAGCTTTGGAATTTTGAGTGTTGTGTTGTTTAGCTTGAAGGGTGGACTAATGCTAGTATGGAAGAAAGCACCTACGCAGATCATAGTACGGTAGATAAAAGGGGAAAACCCTAAGCATCAAGAGTAAAATCAGGAAACTGGAACTAGCTGGACCAGTGGGTGGCGCACATGCTTTTTGAAACGAATATAGGAACATTAGGTGACCAATTAAACGTTCTCTGTTTTAGTAATATGAGCATCATATCAGATTCGTATTTCAACACGTAAGCTTTGGAATTATGAGTGGCATGTTGTTTCGCTTGATGGGTTGAGGTCTTGAGGAGCAGTGCTAGCACGACACGAAGCAGTGAAGCACCTACGATCATGGTAGTGAATATAAAGGGGGGAAACCATAAGCTTTACGAGTATAGTGACTGTGACATGGCAGATCTGAAGGTGCAAACCGGACAAAGCTACTTCGCAACCAATATTTGCATTCAACTAGCCACTACGATTTGGTACGGACAAGAAAAGTACAGTAAGCAATTTAAGATCTATTTTTCGGGTGAGATCAATAACTTAAGCACATATGGAAGAGTACCACCTGTCTTGCGACGCCGTGTAGGCCCCTGCTGATACGTTGAGGGTGCTGCGGGTGCGATGGATGTCGGCGGCGGGGAAGAAGACTTTAGATGGCAGACAGCTGGGTCGGGGGATAAATCCTGTTGCCATGGACGAGGCGGCCGTAGGAGAGGCAACGACAAAGTGGAGGACGGCGCTGATGAAGCGAGACGACGCGGTGAAAGGATCCTGGTCCGGCGCCGTGGATGAGAGACGTCCATCTCTTGAAGTGGACGACGGGGTAGGGGTAGCGGCTTCGGCAAGGTGGAGGATGGGGTGGCGGACGGAGGAGGTTGGCCACAGTGGGGAGGTTGTCGTGGCGCTGACGGTGTATGAATGGGGAAATGGAAGGGGGATCTCAAACTTTGGGACGCGCTTGTTTGAAATGTGGGAAAGTTACGAACTTATCCCCCGTTTAAAATTTCAGACATCACGTCGGTTGGGGATAGGACGGTAATCTTGCATCTCCCAAATATTTGCCGGTAACGATTTCAGGCGAGGAGAGAGTGTTTTGCCGCCCACGGTTGGCGCCCACGGTGTATGAACGGGGCTGACAGGTAGGGCGGTTGTGTCACGTCTAAGGGAAGTTACATATGCCCCTATTTAAAATATTAGCCTACATCGATATCGGACGAGGAGAGTTTGTTCTGCCGCCCACCGTGGATGAATGGGGAAATGGAGGGAGAGACACATGTCTTTCGGACGAGCTTGAATCAAATATGTTTTGCCGCCCACGTTTGGCGCCCACCGTGTCTGAATGGGCTCAGAGGCCGTCGTGTCACGTCTGATTGAAGTTACTAGTCTACCCCTATCGACAGCAGTGTAAATCCGGTCGATAAGGATGTCAAGTGTCAGGGGTAGACAC
Organism: Triticum aestivum; assembly: GCF_018294505.1. Taxonomy (NCBI): domain Eukaryota; kingdom Viridiplantae; phylum Streptophyta; class Magnoliopsida; order Poales; family Poaceae; genus Triticum; species Triticum aestivum. Next base: position 518,439,345 of record NC_057814.1, read on the forward strand.
TAATTTCCATCTCGCAAACACTTGCTTCAGGCAGCCCACAAATGATAGTGGGTGTTTAGCCGCTTCGTTCAAAACTTGGGAGAATTAGCATTCACGTTTGCCCTGGGCCCTGGCAACTAAATCCAAATCCAATTTTTATTCGATTACGAATATCCACAGATAATTCTACGTTTTGTTATTTATTTCTTCAAAACCACAACAAAGATTTATTCCACCTTTATATATGATTATGATTTAGAAATGCCGTGATCTTCGAATTCAGTAGGTTGGATACACTCTGAGTCAAACAGTTATTTCACCCAATACAATATGCTCACACGAAAAACAATTCACCTTATGTCAATCATACAAGTACTGAGGATTACCTCGCCTAAAAAATTCGGATCATTACAACACACGGACAACATAGGGGGTCTTACAACATAACCCATTCAGAGACATGACACAACATGCAAGTACAATAATCTAATGACAATTTCAACTGCTATCTAAAGAAGAACTGGGATTACCCTGGGCTTCAGATAGCAGAAGCAGCAGGACCTCCTCCATCTTCAAATGCAACATTCTTACTTCCTCCAATTCTTGGGTCGCTTGCATAATGCGTGCAGCTAATTGCATAATTTCCAGCTTCGAGATCGAGATTACCTCATTCATGGCAGCCACACCATCTCTTTCTGCCTCTAGTAGAGCCTCAAGAACTATAATATCTGTGCTCAGACTGCTCTCCGGCGGTGTTGCCTCTGAACTGTTACCATCTGGTAACATGGATGGCGCACTGCTTCCGCAAATAGATTCTGGGGTTGTACATTGTGTCCTAGTGTGAACGGCATCCTGAAAGGTTTCCACTGGACATAAGTAAGAGCTAGTTATCGCATGATCCAGGCAGTAAGCTTACATGGTAAACGACATACGAATTATTGTCGAGCATGGCAAGCTATATTTAAATGGTTCGAAGCAGCATCAGTCAAAAAGAAATTAAAATGGTAAGATGAAACTAGGTATGTAAGTGGCAAATAAACGACATCCGCCAGTCCCATCTAGTTAGTTTTTGCTAGCTCCCTGCTTCATTTTCCTCAAAAAACAAAAACTCTTTTGAACTATCATACCACTAGTGGACTTTAATCGGGATTAAACGGGACCCAGTTGACATCCCTAGTTGAAAGGGAGTGTACCACCGCTATATTTAAGTTGCCAAGGCATCTAAGAAGTTGAAATAATCTGAGAAAGCACTTAACAGTGTGGCCTCATATAAACTACGAAGACAGTCTTGTGATCAAGTTCAAAGGAAAAGTTAAGGACTCAAATGAACTAGGCATGCGTTTCTTTACGATAGTATAGCAGGCACTGCTGACATATTGGCCAACTCAGGTATAGCGTAACAAGTAACAAACAAGCATTCGAATCAAGCAATACAGCAAAGCAGACAACTGAACTATGTGTTATTCTGTAGGATTACAGGTTGAGGGCACAAGCCAAGAAAGCAGCCCACACGCATTACATTTCACATGTACAAAAACACACTGGCTTACCATATGTTGCTGTGAAGCCTCGCTGCTGTTGCAATGTTCTTTGAAGATATCGTCAGCATCCCGTGGTTGCAAATCTACTTGTTGTAGTTTATTCTGCACCCTCTATTTAGGTAAAATTAATTTTAATCGCATGCACTTGTTCGAATTGATCATCAATGGTTCATCTAAACTAATGAAAGAAGGGTGTGTGCATACACGACAATATATCTGCTTCACTCTATTTTTATGCTTGTTCGAGGTGCCAGCCCCAAAAGAACAAATATTTTGCTTGATGGGGTTGGCAGCTCCATAGTTAATAGAAGCATCAAATTAGTCATGCAACTTGGGAAGATAAAAAACACACAAAAAAGTAATGAACAAAGGCTCGTAGCAGTGATGTAATAGCTAGCATCAGAAAATGTTGGGTAAAACAAACAAAAACCAATGCTAGTTCGTTGATGTGTAATTAAGCATAGAGAACATGAAGCAGTCTGATGGAACCAACAGGTGGCATCAGAACAACACCATTATCGTAAATATAGCATGCAAGAAGTAAAATAGTAGGTAGTGATATCTAGGAAGTACAGTAATACTTAGGACAAAACTAAAGCATATTAACTATATGTGCACTGGTATGTAATTTAGCACATGTAACATGTTCACTGCCAGAAGTATGGCCCTACAGGTGCAAGCAGAATAACACGTCTCATGAAAAACTGAATGATGCCCTGAAGAAATTCAAAGGTGCGGTGCTTATGCTAAGAAAGTGAACGTAGGCGCCGGCCGTTAGATAATAGTACCTGATTCTCGGCGGCGTATCGGTATCGTTGGCATACTTGATAGCTAAGGATCGTCGATGGTGCTCATGTTGCGGTTGAGTCTGGGCCGGCTGTCGCCGTCGCTGAAGCGGCTCCGGTGCTACGGTTGCGGCACCTGTCGACATAAAAGAAAGCTCACCTGTGGTAAGTGAGAAGTTGCACGATAAAGAGAAAAACCGAAGGAGTACAGATCGAAATAACCTGATGAGGCTGCGGCGTCGGTAAAGCAGGGCCGGTGGAGTTGAATATGGCATCCGTGGAACGGGTCCGGTGCAGTGGACGAAGGCTTCGGTGGGCGCGTGGTATAGTGCTTTCGGTGAGGCGGATCTGTTGCGGCGGACGAGGGCTTGTATGAAGGGCCAGCAAAGGGACGGACGAGGGAGTCAGTGAAGGGCCTACACTGTGGTGGACGAGGGCGCCGGTTAAGCAGATCCGATGCGATGGACCATGATGGCGGTCAAGGAGATTTGGAGCGGTGGACAAGCCAGTCGTTGAAGCGGCTCCGGTGAAGTGGTGAGTTGGCAGTTGGGGGTTCCAAGGTGTGGAAGGTAGATCCGTCGGGGTGTGAGGTCGACCGCTGCAGCGGAGGACTAGATTCGGCGACTTGCCGTGGTTGGGGGGTCGGGAAGGGGCTCTGAGGAAGAATGTTGGGGGCAAAGAGGGGAAAACAATAGAGTTACCAAAGCAGCCCTTTTCCGTTCATGTGGCAGGGGTAAAACAGGAATATCGCAGGGCTAAACTTTCGGGCGCGAGATATTTCGATGTGAGCGGGAAGTTTGAAAGCTTTTGGCGCTTGAAATTATATTCTGCTCTTGTACGGCCGACTATGATATCATGGCCGAGAATTTGTTTTTTTTGCACGCAAAAAAAAGTGCAAGTTTTGAAAATCAATGTCTCCAACTCGAAACTTAGATTGTCCATTCAATTCAAATATGGATCATTGAGCTACTACAAGAAAATACCATCATACGGTCCAATTCAAAGGCAATTCCAAATGTGTTTATCCTAAATATGATGAAAAAAGCAAAAATGTGTATGTGTATGAATAAAGTGGATGATTATAAAGTTTGAACATGCATGTATGTGTATATCTCTAGGTTTGATATATGAATTTGAAATCACGAAATCCTGGCTTAAAAAATATACCTCTGTTTAAATGAATTACAAAAGCTAATGATGGAGTCGAATTCCAAAATTCCAATCTTAGGTTTGTAATTCTGGTACATCAAAGTATATCACGCATGTTAAAAAGTATTGTTATCTCATAGTCCAAACTGTGATTCAAATTGATCAACCTTGAGTGCACACACTATTGACCATGTATATCTCAATTACGCTAAAGTCCCTCAAATATAGACACCTCACTCTTTATCTGAAGCCAACCCCCCTCATC